>NW_005054613.1:183255-198052 GCF_000277835.1 Geospiza fortis
CAGAGGGTGGTTTTCTGTCTGCAGAAGAAATCTGGGATGTGCTTGGCACACCTTGTGTTCTCCTCCACCTGTGCTCCCAAATTTTCCAGCACAATCCTGGGGTGACTGCTCCTTTGCTGGGAACAAGTGGGAGATTGCCTGGAAATTGCCAAGAAGGCTGAAATATGGGAAGAGGAGAATTTCTATAGAAAAGCTCGTGGCTTAAGTAAAGATTTTCCTTGGCTTTAATCTAAAATGCTGCTGGAGTACATCAATTGGCAAATGCTTGTGCTGCTTTATTGGGACAAATGGCTGTTGTCTGCTTTAATATACCCCTAAGTATTCCAATAAGGACAACAATAAGTCTGGAATACCTGCTCTCTTCTTAGATTGATATAAACAGCAAAAATGCACTCCTGTGTTCCTGCATGCTGGGATTAAATGGCTTTTAAACACTATTTTTGCATGTCTGTGTGGGAGCAAAGTAACAAAAGAAAATTAAAGAAGTCTTCCCACCCCCACCCCTTTCTTTCAGTTGAGCTAAGGCTGGAATATTGCATTTTCCCCAGAAATACTCTCCTGAAAATCAAAGAAAGTCTGGTTCTTAAGCAGCCTGTGGATTCTCTTTTAATAGAATCTAAAGTTATTATCCTATTTTTATTGGAGACATCCTGAGTGCACATGTACTCATATTTAGGGATGTGGAAAATGTACCAATATAAAGTTATCCATAAAAAACCTCTGTGTGTCTAGGAGCCATGCACAGTAGGCAGAGACCTTTGACTTGCCAGGAATTTGCTCATTACCTCAGTCTGGTTAAATCACAGAATAATGAAAAATATCTAGCTCAATGCTGTTGTCTGATACATTTGGTTGTGGCTGGACTCCTCACTGGACAGATACAAGCTGCTTGGAACATTCCCAATGGCATTTTATGGAATAAAAGCTTGGGAACCTGGGGAATTCTTCAGGCAAGCAGGGACATTAAGCATCAGCACATTTCTCTGCCCAGCAGTGAACGTGTGTATACATATGTTAGGTTTATATATTTATATATTTTTAAATATATGTTTTATATTTACATATAATTTTATATATTTATATATATTTTATACATAAATATATATCTTATGTATATAAAATATATATTATTATATATTTTATATACATAAGATATATATTTATGTATAAAATATATATAAATATATATTTATATATATTTTATACATAAATATATATCTTATGTATATAAAATATATATTATTATATATTTTATATACATAAGATATATATTTATGTATAAAATATATATAAATATATATTTATATATATGTGGTTAGGGTTTGGGTAAGGTTTAGGGTTAGGGTGTTAGGGTTATAGATATGTGTATATATATATACATATATACATATATATTTTTATATATACATATACATATTTAAAAATATATACAATATATATGAACTGCAATGCTTGTAATATTTTATCTCTGCTGTCCCATGAGAACTTTCTCACTAACTTCCACCTTCCATTTTTCTGACTCACAGACCCTGGAGCACCTAATTAACTCCTGCAAGGGAGAGTTTGGAAAATATGATCCCAGCTTCTCTCAGGATTAATAACATCCTAACTGGGAATATCTCAGAGCTTGAACAGGCTCATCCTGAATATTTAAATTTTATGAAAGAGGTCTGGTCTGCTGTGCCACTTTGGGCAGAACTGGGATATTTTAGAAATAGGCCCAGTATTTCTTTTTACCATGTAAACAGGGTGGAATGGCACAATTTTAGTTCCATGTGGAAGCACAGCCATGTGTTCAGTAAACAACAATTCCTTGGTTCTCTGCCAAAGCCTGAAACAGAGAAAAAAACAGGTACTTGTGTAAATACACATCACATTAATTCCCTTTACAAATCTCTGTATAATAACTTATTTCACATGAATACATTTGCAGTTTTCCCTCCTTTCCACCACAGCACTACAAGTTACTTGTTTTGTTACAAAACATGTCAGTCCTCATAAGAACTCAGTGGTTTAGATATAAAAAGCAAATGCAGAATCTCAAAAAGTCTAATAAAATCTGACAAGCTGTTAAAAGCATAAGAGTTCTGCTATCTCTGGTTTTCCTGTGCTCATGGAGGCTTTGCCATTAAAGGGTTTTAACAGGACAGAACATTTAAGCTATTCCTGCAATCACTTGCCCTGTGGTAGGTGATGACACTCATATCCAATTAGAAGAGCAGCAATTATATAATTTCTGGAATTTCAAGGAAAAAAATACTGATATTCATGTGTAGTGGTTTAAATTATGCCAGCGTGAAGTCCCTTTTTATACTGTGGAATATCAATTAAATATCTCTATTGGAGAGATGCTATTAAAAAACTGGAATGTTTCTTCGGTGACTGAGCACTTGTAGAAATAAAATGTTAAGTTGTGAAAATGCTGCTGTAACAAGGCCAGTAAATCATGTTGGGGCTTTTAATGAATGAGCAATATTCAGTTCCTAGGTTTGGTTCTTTGCTGTCTTTGCTTGGTGGGAGTATCCACCAGAACATTAAAAAAAATCCCACTGCACATAGAGCAAGAGAGTTTAACCAGAAGAGGTGAAATTATAAACCAAATCATTAGGTAGTTTCACAGATTCTCAGCAATAAAGAGAGATTGGAAATATTAAGTCCCAAATTATTTCACTGACTCAGAAAGTGGCTCAAGGTCAGAATATGGAATCTGAAGGACACTTCCAACCCCAACAGTTTCATGAGATCTGTCTTTCCTTTCCTTGGGAAAAGAGGGAGACAATGGATATTCTTTTGGATGGTGTAGTGCATGATTTACAATCCTAGTCCTTGTTTGGAGGGATTGACTGATAAAATAAATATATTTTAATTGGGCAACTTCAGGATCTGCCTCCAGAAGCTGCCTAAAAATGATCATTTGTTATCAAATGAGCCTCTTGGCTCCAGCCAACAGAGAAAATTCCACTTTTCTTTGCTACGTTCCACACCCACTTTTCTCATAAACTTTGACCATTTGCCTCAGAACTTCTGAAACTGAGCCAAAGAGTAAAAAACTTTTTTTATTTTTCCAGAAAGCAGGAGAAATACAACACAACGACCTTGCAATTTCCCCAGCCCCAGCCATGGTAACCCTTGAAAAATGCAGCACTGAAGTGAGCAGAACAGCTTGTGGAAAAGCCTGACATCCCCCAGAGTTCCAGTTACACTCCTGTGCTCAGAACAGCCTCTGCAGCAGAAGGCTGACCCAGATGACAGGAAAATAACAGCAAAAAATAACAATAAACAACCACATTTATTTCACTTTGAACCTAAGAGCTCTTCCAACAGCTGAACCTTGTCTCATTCACAGCACTCTGTTTCTGCATTATAACTTCCTCATTACAACAGGAGTTTGCCAGACCTTAAATAAGTACTTTTACTGAGAATATAAAGATTAATCCTTTTTGCTATTACTTTCAAAATTCCTCGTTAAAGAGCCACCCATATATGACATTTATTAATGTGTGTACACTGCATATTAATTCAAATTAAGTTCTACAGTGAATAATGCTAAGGCCCTCAAATTAAGTGATTTAATTCCTTTCCTCGTCTAATTGCTGAGACTATTATATAATGTCTCTTGTTTTTCTCTCTATTAATCTGTTTGCTTTATTAAATTGCATTCTGTTGTTCCACTCAGAACTTGTACAATTAAAAGAGGCAAAAAAGAAGGTTTTAAACAAAGGAACAAAGCATTTCCATGGAAGGAGAAGGAAAAGCTGGTGGAGGGAACGTGCAGATCATGGGGAACCTGCCACAAGTGGTCCTTGTAAGGGAGGGAAGAGCTGGAAAGGCTCAAATTGCAAGGATTATTAAATAATGGGAAGGAAGATAACCAGGGACCTGGGTTGCACTGGTGGTGTTGGACCCCCCTGGGGCTGCACAGGAAAACGAGGATGGAGTTCCTGAGTCCAGCCCAGCCTGGACTGAAGCTGACACAGACAAACTGCTAAAGCCAAAAAGACAAAACTCTGTGCTTAACATTTTCATTTTAAGCACAACTGTGTCACCAGGCTTTTCAGATGCTGTTGTAACTAATGGTTACAAGCCTGCCCTGCTCTGAAAAACTTCTCCCTCTCAGTGTTCCCTGCCCAGGAATTGTGAATTTTTCCTTGCATTTAGCATTCGGGGTTTTTTTTTATTATTTCATTTTTCCTTTCTTTCCTCTCCACCTGAAGGAAAGAAGCAGAGAAGGAAGGTTATGTGGGATAAAGGCACAGTTCCTGTTCATTTCTAGGACTTTCTAAGGATAGTTGCTATGAATATAAAATCACATTTTTTTTAAAACTCAGTTTCGCTAAGGATGAAATAACTAAATAAATTAAGCCTTGTTTCACGGTAATATCCATGACTGTAATGCAGTCTGTAATTGCAGCATTTCTCTAGGTCTGTTCACAAGGAACCTGCACATTTTTGAAGATCACATTGTTCCTGTGGTGACTAAAATATTCTCTGCAATAAGGAGGTAAAATAATTGTATCATTTCTGCAAATGAGCCCTGTGTTCAGGAATGAGCTGTGCAGTGGCAGACAGACCTACACTCTTTTCTGCATTCACTGTCTCCCCTCACACTGGTAATTGGATGCAGAGCCATTTCCACACCATTTTTCCCATCATCTTGGAAGGCACCTTATGTTTTGCCCCTGACATCAGCGAGGATGGACATGCAGTGTGAAGGGCAGCAGCAATAACATTGATCCCTGCTCTGAATTCCAAAAGGGGTGTGTGCCCTGGGGGTGTCTGACTTCCTTAGGAGAACCCAGCATTGCTGAGTCAAAATATTACACAGAGCAGCTCACTGTCCTTCTATGTCCTGCCAATTACTGTCATTGAAGTGGGGGGAAAAAGTTACTAAAAAAGGTCTTGGTTTCAGTTCCTTTCCACAAGTTGTAAGCACATGTGATGGTGTTTGCAGGGGTCCGAGGATGAGGGAAGAGATGAGGATCTGACTCCATGTTTCAGAAGGCTTGATTTATTATTTTATGATATATATTATATTAAAACTATACTAAAAGAATAGAAGAAAGGATTTCATCAGAAGGCTAGCTAAGAATAGAAAAAGAGTGAAAACAAAAGCTTGTGTCTCGGACAGAGAGTCCGAGCCAGCTGACTGTGATTGGCCATTAATTAGAAACAACCCCATGAGACCAATCACAGATGCACCTGTTGCATTCCACAGCAGCAGATAACCATTGTTTACATTTTGTTCCTGAGGCCTCTCAGCTTCTCAGGAGAAAAAATCCTAAGGAAAGGATTTTTCAGAAAATATCATGGCTACAAGCACACAATAAGTATTTCATTGATTTATGTCAATCTGCCATTTTAATCCACAGGAAACAGTAGTGAATGGCAGACAAGCTCTTTGCCACAACTGTTTTCTCTTCCATTCCACAAAACTTACCTGTGGACATTTTCTGAATATTGTACCTGTAGAAGTTCATACAATCATGGAATGGTTTGCATTGGAATGGACATTAAATCTCACCTTGTTCCAAATCCCTGCCAAATGCAGGGACACTTTCCACTAGATCAGGGTGCTCAGATATAAACTCCTTGTTTCTTTCCACTTTTTTCTGTTTTACCTGGGACAGGACCCAGGGAACACTTGAAGCTGTTCCAGGGCAGAGTCAGGCTGGAGCTCAGGGAAAGGTTCTTCCCCAGAGGGTGCTGGGCACTGCCCAGGCTCCCCAGGGAATGGGCACAGCCCCGAGGCTGCCAGAGCTCCAGGAGGGTTTGGACAACGCTCCCAGGGATGCACAGGGTGGGATTGTTGGGATGTCTGGGCAGGGACAGGGGTTGGACTGGATGCTCCTGTGGGTCCCTTCCAGCTCAGAATATTCCATGATCCCATGGTATTTACCCTTCTGCCTTCAGCACAGCACAGGCTGCTAAAATCCTGTGGGATTCTACCCACAGACCTTGTCATCAGGGGTTGCTGTTGAATGCAAATAGGTGGCATTTTTCCTGGCACCAAAAAGCCTCTCTGGGAATCAGCAGTGTTGATTCAACACTTTGGTCCCTTCTACCCGGTTCTGCCCTGATGTCACCTGTGCCCCCACACAGAGCCAGTATCCCAGCCCACCCCCTCCAGTGGAGTGTGTCCTATTGTGCCAGGGAAACACCCAAAGGTCACCTCCTGCCTGAGGGTTCTCATCCCACCAACAAAGTCACAGGCATCTTCAAATTCCAGCTCCTGGCCCTGCACAGGGCAATCCAACCATTCTTCTGCAGGTCCAAGCTCCTCTCCTGAGCAGCTGGGTGCCACGCTGGCACTTGCTTTCTCTCCCTGAGCATCACCCTATCCACCCCAAAACACTCAGGTGTGGGGCAGCGCTGCTTTTCAGTGGGGGTTACAAACAGGGAGTGATGCTCTCTGGAGTGTGAGCTGTGGGGTGGGGACTGGGACACTGCAATCTGCTCCTCCTTGGTCTCTCTCCAAGCATCTCTTGCTCCCAAGGAGTTCTGTTTGCACAAGGCTCTGCAGACCTCAGCTTTGCTCTAAGATGTGAACTGCTGGCCTCTTGTTTGAGCTGTGATCCTCTCTATATTCTTCAGAGATTGTAGCTATGGACTGATCTTGGCGCCAGAATCAATCTTTTTTTGCAAGCAGAAGAGTATTTTTACATGTCAAAGCTTTTGTTTTAGGATCTCAGAGCTTTGCTCACTGAGGTCTAAAGAGTAATTCCTACTTTTAATTTTTTTTAACATTTGCAATTCACCCCATGAGTTTTCCTCTGGTGGATTCTCTGTTGTCCCTGATAAGATCCACAAAAGCGACTCTGATGGTCCCTAATCTGAAAGAATAATTGTTTCTTAGATTTTTGGTTTGCTTAGTTCTTTTTTCCCCTTCTCCTATAAATCTTTAGCTTGAATCAGTGTGATTATATAACAGACAAGTCTGGCCCACTGCAAACTAAAGTGTGCTGTGTTTGCAAACGAAAAGACTTCTGAAATAAGGCTGGAAACTGGTAGAATATCTGTGAGGTGGAGCTGTACTCATTTCTTTAAATTCAGTAATTTATTTCAGCCCCTGTCTGGGTTTATCTGAGTGACAGAAAAGAGCTTTATTACTGTTGACTTCGGGTAAGAGAATGCACAATAAGATTCTTTAAATGACTTGGATGTGTTTGGACAGCTAATATCTCAAAAAGTCTATTATCTGTATTGACTACAACACTACAGAATGTTATAAAATTAATTATATTCTTCATAGCTTAACAATGATTGCCTCATTTAGAAATATAATTACCTATCACTGAGGTTTTCAGCCAGAAGGGGTTTTTTTTAACCGTGTATAATAGCTTGGTTTTTCAGACTTCATTGAAATCCTTTGCTGCTTTCTTCTCCTCCTTGTACAAGTCTGATATTTTAGTTGACTTTTTCTTTTTTGATGCCAAAGTTTTATTCCAGGTGTTTAGTGTTGTTATTCAGAAAGGACAGACTGACACTAAAGGAGCAGCCTGGCCAATAAAACAACGAACCACCAAGTGACAGCATGTTATAGGATATAATGGGATAGTCTGAGAAGTGTCCTCTTCCCTAAGATTTAAAAGAAGGGAAAATTATTATTCAGGAACAAAAAGTGTGATCCATGTCTTGAAAGGGTCATTCAATGAGACAGAAGTAAGAAAATGAAAACCTGACAATCTTTGCCGTGATTTTCCAAGAAAACTCTTTCTAGGATTTTTGTTCTGATTTCAAGTTATTTTCTTGAAGCACAACCATTATCCCCACAGACACATCAAAGCCAAACCCACCTGATAGAACCCATAATTTCTATGTGCATTTAAAAAGCACAGAAAAGAGAAAATACATACTGAACACTGTCAAAGTTTATGTCAGGTTATGCAAACGATGGCTCCCCTGCCATCCTGTTCCCAGCTCCATCTCCCTCCAGCCAATGAGGCAAGAAGGAGTTGAGAAATACTGAAGAAAGGCAGATAATGCACTTTGTTCCTATTATTTTTCCTGCAGACACAATTTTTCCCCCTCGATTGTATCAGAGCTCATCATTCTCCAGAGCCATTAATCTGGCATCTGTATCGACAGCGTGGGATTGTAAAAGATGTTATTTATTTCCTCCTGCCTTCCAGCTCCAATAGGAGAGAAATACTGAGCTGCCCCCAGCCTCAGGAACTAAGTAATAAGAGGAAAATGATGGAGTGTGATAATTTAAGCACAAAGAGATCAGATCCTGGCACTCAATACATTGGCTTTGCTTAAAAACTGCAGCAGTTTTGTTTTTTTTGGTTTTTTTTTCAAGTTTAGCTGAACATTAGAATTTAGATGTTTGGATTGGAGCTGATTTAGCAGCTGAGATGTTGCTTTGTTTCAAAATCTCTCTTTAATAAAAGACACCACTAAAATTAGGTGGATCAGTAAAATAAATAAAAGAGCAACACTTCTGGGGCTTTTCATTCCCTGTCTCTGGTGGGGGTGATTATGGAAAATACATCTGTAAAACAAACACAGGCTGCTTCTTATGCAGGCACAGTGTGTCAAAACAAACAGCACCAATCTTTGGCTCAGATTTGGGCTTTTTAGCACAGCCCTTAAATCCAGCATAAAATCCAACCCTGCATACAGATGTGGAATTAGATATTGATGTCACAACCACATGAACCTACGCTGAATGCTTTCTTACATGAGCTGGACCCCTCTAGAGCCCTTTACCTGAGCATTTGGGAAATTGTATTTGGTTCATATAAACTGAGCCCCTCAGTTTGCTAAATGATCAGCAATATTCAGAAAACAAGCACTCATTAATTATTTCCACACAGCAAAATACAGAGTAATTTAAAAATGTGTTAATGAATAGTATTTTACAGATATTTTTGCTGTGAGGGTAGTGAGGCCCTGGCACAGGGTGCCCAGAGAAGCTGTGGCTGATCCTAAAACTCTTCCAGATCAGATTGGAACAACCTGGGCAAGTGGAAAATGTCCCTGCCCATGGCAGGGGTGGTACTGGATGACTTCTAAAGGTTCTTTCCTGCTCACACACCACCCATCTTTCACACTCCAATTCCTCACTTGTCCTCCTCAATCCTTGTTTTCAGCATTTCCTTTTTTTCCCATACCCTCTCTATGTCAGCAAACACAAAATGCCTCCTCTAAACCATGAGAAATGTGACTATGTTGGGGTTTTGGTTTATTTCAATTTATTTCAAGAATTTGGGGAATCTCTTTCATGATGCCCATGGGGAGAGTTTGGCTTTTCTTGGCCTTTTTTGTAACCTTCTGTACAGTTCCTACCAAACCTCCAGTGCCAGGCTGTCTCCAGTGATTTTGTCTCCCCAGGATTGTCCCTAGGTGCAATACAGGCCAATTAAAAAGCAAATTTGTGCTAACTGATGGCTAATCTGGAATAGCTGTGAGGTGTGTTCCAGAAGGATTGGGACACACCTGCAAAAGAAACACAGGCAAGGATTCATTCTGCCTTCTGAGGGATTACAAATACCTGAACAGGCATGAATGTTGAGTCTTAAGTTCTTTTTTTGCCAGGGTTGGGATTAAATGCTCGAGATGGAATTTCTTGTTCGGACTCAGATGTTTATTAGTTCTTATCTATGTTACAGTATCACAAACCCTGAGTTCTGCAGCACTTCACTCTAACAAACTAAAATTAGAGACCTATTTCTCTCTCTACAAGGCCTTTAAAGGATAAACTGTCCAACTAAGAAATAACACCTAAATTATTTTTAGTTTTAACCCAATAACCAACCACCCATGGCCCTCAGTGTGGACTTTTTTATCCAATTAGACAAAATCACCCAAACCCATGGAGAAGAAGGTGAACAAGAAGGTGAAGAAGAAGGACCAGCCTTCACCCTAAAACCTCCATCTTACTTTATATGTATATATTACTATATTCTAAAACCTTAAGCCCTAAGTTTTCCACCATGTGATACTACACACTTCTATTCAAACTCCACACCCATAATCCCAGTTCTATCCAATTTTAGAAGCTTTTTCCACAGCCTCAGGTCAAATGCAATGTTCTTTTGGGGGTCAGTGCCTGTCAGCACAGAAAGTCTAAAATTCTCAGCAACCAGGGTTCCAACACATGAACACATTTAATCCTCACCCTTTTGCTTGCCAAAGTGCAGGGAACCTTGGGCCACAGCATTTCTCCCTTACAAGAAATAGAATATCTCCAGAATCACCATCCAGGGCATGATACAGGACATTTTCTCTGAGCACAGATCTTTTTCAAACAGATTCTGAGCTTTGGAAGTTTTCATTTCAAGGTTTTATGCTCTCTCAAAGTAACAAAACAGAGCAAACATCTTCTGAAGATCTCCACACAATGAAGGTGGAAAAGTAATTTAATCTTGGATCAATATTTGCAAGTGGTAAGTGGAAATTGCCACTCAGTAAGGATTTTGGCTCACACAATTGCATTTCATTCTGCTTTTGTGTGGTGCAAATCTGGGATAATGTTCCCAATGTTGGATTGTAAAGAGAGAAAAGAGGTACTTGCACTATTTTTTCTCTGCTCTATATGAATATAGAACCTTTATACATCATATACCATACATTATATGTGATACATCATCTATATCAATAAAATATATGGTAAATTTTGAATATATTGAGGTGCCAAACCATGGACTCAGCCGTGCAATTGAGCAGGTCACAAGTTCAATTGGTGCCACACTTGTTTTGCCATTTAGTGAATATGAATTTCAATTTCATTATATAAATATATACACATATATTTAAACATACATAAAACAATATCATCTGTTAAATAAGTAGAGATTTAAAAGAGTTTTGGGCTTGATGTTGGGTTTTTTTCTGTTATTTTGTTGTTGGTTTGGGATTGTTGGGGTTTTTTTTACTTCTTGTAGCTACAAAAATTAGGTAAATAAAAAGCAGACTAATGGCTGGTTTAACCCACTTCACCCCTGCCTTTCTTTGTCCCTTGGTCAATGGTTTGTACAAGATTCAGTGAGAACAGGAAAAAAATTCCAAGGGTGAAAGTGTAGGAAACTCAACTTGCAAAAGCCACAACATGTGGAGGTGTCAGAGCTGTGCCAGCAGTGGAGGAATTTGCTTAATGGAAATTTTCCCCAGGCATCCCCTAATGTCACTGGTGGCTCCCAGTGCAGATTACCCATCAGTTAGCACAAATTTGCTTTTTAATTGGCCTGTATTGCACCTGCCACATCCTGGCTCCCCAGCCTCTGAGGCACTGGCAAAAGGAGGAAGGTGGAGATCTGGGGGGATTTCATTTAATGCATTCCAGGAAGGGCCTGCACAGCAACAATTAATGTTTAAAAGACAAGAATAATGTGCACCAGCACGAAGTGATGAGGACAAGGCAAGGGGAGCTGGGGAGTAACTAATGAACAAGATTAATTAGCCACAGCAGAAAGATCTAAAGCTGCAGTGGTTTCAGGGGGAAGCTTTAATTCTGTTGACTTTTGTGGGCCCTGGGAACAGCCCAAGAAGTCCAGGAGTAGGAGATTCATCAGCAAGGCTTTGTTTATCCAGGTTTATTTTAAAATTATGCCAAAACCATGTGTTCTGCAGGTAAACTGTGAACAGCCAGGCAAAGGAACCACAGGCAGTGGGTTTATATTTATTACCATGTTCTAAAACCTTAAATTCCACGTTTTCCACCATGGGCTATTACACACTTCTGGCAAGACCCAAGAATGGGAGGTTCAGTTCTCCTTCCCAGGTACAGGATGCTCCAGGTCCCCTCTTCCCATTTCCCAAGAGTAAGAAAATTGAACTTCAGTTGTGGAAGTTGGTTAGAGACTTCTCAGTTTTATTCAGATCTCCCAAGTATTTATTTTTCTCCCTTTCTCCCATAATGGCTGGGCTCTCCTTGCTCAGATTGCTATGGAAGTCTCAGGGAATGGATGTTTTTATATAGAGAATTAATGTGTAAGTTCCCTACAGTGAATTCCTGGTGAATTCCACTCCCAAACCACGCAGTTCCCTAGCAGCAGTGCCAGCAGAAGGAGCAATGTGACTCCACAACTCCCAGATGTTGTGATTCCAGAGAAATATTATCCTGCAGAAAGCACAGACAGCTGGGATGCTAATTCCCAATATTTGCATCTCATCAGAGCCTCTGGGAACTGCAGGAGTGGGAATGCAGTGAAGCTGCTCCGAGTTGGGTTTGTAAGGACAATCTCAATTCAACATCAATCAGTAAATGAATAATCTGCTTGGAAATTACACATAAAATTGAAATATCAATTCTAGGAAATGTAGGCATTTGTTTTAAATTACTTAAATTGGCAAAACTTGAATTTCAAGTTTTGTTGGGGGTTCTTCTACAACTGACTTCATTTCCTTACTGTGAGTTTCATTCACAACCAGTTTCTGCTGAAGGATTTATCTCCCTCTCCACCCCCCACACCACTCCCTTGTCTCTGTCACTTATTTCCCTGGGATTGTTAAGATGACCATGCAGAGATGTTCCATGAGTTGGCAAAAAGCATTTTTCCCTCCAGGGCTAAATTCCAATCAGATCAGTGAACTGATCTGCCTCAGTAACCCAAGTGTGGGACAGCAGTGGGAAGAAATGGTGCAGGGAGAAAGGAGGCAGGATTGCCCCAGTTTCATGTGGTTTTACACTGGTTTATGTGTAATGTTTATGGTTTTACACTGGTTTATGTGTAATATTTATGGTTTTACACTGGTTTATGTGCCCATAGCATTCCTTCCTTACTATTTTACCCCCGCCATTCCCTTTCTCCAGGTGCCTGCACTACCTGTCTATAGTGGCTTATTGAGTTCTTCCTTTACTTTCAGGAAAAACAAAGTTATTTAATAAAGATATCCAAAATAAAGATACTCAGCTAGCAGCTGCATAAGTACATATTTGAAATTTTATCTTGGCAGTGCTGGTGTGTGTTGCAATATCTGTGATATATTGCTCTTCCCTTTGCCTTATAACAGACTCCCTATTATAGAGGCACAATTTAATAAGGCCATGTACATTAACATTATGGCATAATTTCCTGGCTGCCAGACAGGAGAGATTTTGAATGTTAAACTGTGTTTGATATGTTAATATAGGATGTAAGTGCCAAATTGGGCTCTATTAACAACACTTGCTTAAAATATTTTCCAATTTTCCCATTAAACTGGGATGTGGAGGAAAAGGCACTTGGTTGGAAGGGAAGGAACTGGGAGCTATTTGAGATCATTTAACTACAGCCCAGTTGGTGGAGCTGGGAGCTGCCTGTGGGAAAATCCAGCAAGCAGGAGAACACATCTTGCTAATGGCACGAGGATGAGCAGAGAGGAGTCCGTGAGCAGCAGATTTCTGGAATATAAATGGAATAGAATTGTCATCTCAGCTGTCAGAGATGTTTAGAAATAGATGGGCTCCACTAGGACACTATTCCAGCAGGCTCAGGTTGGACATTAGGAGGAATTTCCTCATGGAAAGGGTGGTCAGGCCTTGGCAGGGGCTGCCCTGGGCGGTGCTGGAGTCCCCATCCCTGGAGGTGTCCCAGGAAGGCCTGGATGTGGCACTCAGTGCTCTGGGCTGGGGACACAGTGGGGATCGGGCACAGCTTGGAATTGATGATCCTGGATATTTTTCCAAACTTAATGATCCTAGGATTCTGAATCTCCATATTTCCTTTTAATGCAAGGTGCCCAAGGGGAACTGTAAAAGAGATAGGAAAATTGAGAAGCCCTACAGCTGCATAGATCAACATCTCCAGAAACAAATTACCCCTCTTCCAGGGACTTTCATTTTGACTCAGGGCAAATTGCTTCTCTTTTTCATCTCATAGCATCTACTTTGTTTCTACAGCACTTTTAAACCCTTTTGGTTAGGTACCTCATATTGTGGGTTGGTAAAATCTACATGGTACCACCAGAGATGTAATACTAATATTAATTAGGTGTAAATGGAACTGCTTCTATAAGCACAGAAAATATTTTTTTCTGGATGAGATTAAAGCAGTCGCTTAATTTTTTAAAAGTCTAGAGGTTAAGCTGCTAAAGGGCAGTTGTATCTGTCTTCAAGCTCAAAGAGCAAATACCATAATGCCTGAAAATACACTGAGGGAGCCTTTAAATCAGTCTTTGTTCTGCCTGAATGCTGGGGACATTAATCTCTATTCTTCATATTGCTGCTTGTAGGTGTCACAGAACCATGGAATGATTTGGGTTGGGAAGGGATCTTTAAACCCATTCAGTCCCACCCCCTGCCATGGGCAGGGACATTTTCCACTGTCCCAGGTTGCTCCAAGCCCCATCCAACCTGGCCTTGGACACTCCCAGGGATCCAGGGGCAGCCACAGCTTCTCTGGGCACCCTGTGCCAGGGCCTCACAAACCTCACAGAAAGGATTTCTTCCCAATATTCCATCTAACCCTGCCCTCGGGCATTTGAAGCCATTCCCCCTTGTCCTGTTCCTCCATCCCTTGGAAATTGTCTCTCTATTTTTTGTCAGCCTCTTCAGGCAATGCAAGGCCACAATGAGAGCACCCTAAAGCTTCTTTTCTCTAAATCTCCCAGCCTTTCCTCCCAGCAGAGCTGCTCCATCCCTCTGCCCATCCTGGTGCCTGCCCTGGGCTCTCTCCAGCAGCTCCAGCTCCTCCCTGTGCTGGGGCAGCTCTGCAGGTGGGGTCTCACCTGAGCTCAGGGGCACAATCCCAATCCCTCCCCTGCTGCCCAGGCTGGGGCTCAGCCCAGGGCAGGGGGTTCAGGGCGGGGCAGGCCCAGCTCTCACCCACAGCACCTCCAGCTCCTTCTCCCAGGGCTGCTCCCTCCGCTCCTCCCA
>NW_005054613.1:198062-206050 GCF_000277835.1 Geospiza fortis
GGGTTGCCCTGAGCAGCCCTGGTTAAACCTCTTGGGGTTGCCATGGGCCACTCCTGGAGCCTGTCCAGGGCCCTCTGGTGTCACCCTGTCCTTCAGGGCTGTCACTGCACCCCCAGCTTGGTGTCACTGCAAACCTGAGCGTGCCCTCCATCGTCTGTGTCATTAACGCAGATATTAAACAACAATGAATTTGTACTCTGCGTGTTTGCATGTTTAAAGCTAAAATCTGCCTGTATGATACAGGAATGGCACAATCCTGACACAGCCTCTCCTCAGCAGGGCTAACACCCAGGATCTCAGCCTGAGCATGGGGCTGACACCGAGCTACAGCCAGCTGGAGGTTTGGCTTTGTCAATCACACGTGACATTTAAAGCAATTTCTCACCTTCACAGGCTCCCACCTTTGATAATGTCAGCAGCAGAGCACAGGATGCTGTCAAAACTCAAAAAGGCACCTGAATTTCCCTTCTCAGTAATTCTCTTTCTGCACTGGGAGTCGTTTAGAAATACCCTGAAAATGAAGGAAAACTTTAAATCTGTTCCTGCCTTAGTCACAGTAACAACATAATGACACTCTAATGGTGTCAAAATTGGTGAGCCAAAATCAGGGAGAAAACCTTATGACTTGTTTTGTTGGTTTGTTTTTTTTTTTTTTCCCCTCAAAAGGGTTTTCTAAGGATCTCTTCAGGTTCTAGCTGCAATTTGAGGAAACACTTTTCAATCACGAGTCCTTGCCAGAGATTTAAAGCCAATAGGAGCACCAACAATTGCAAAGGGCAGTTAAATCTGCACTTTATTTTGGAAATACTTTGGGGATTTGCAGCTCCAGAGTCCTCAGCAGTGGAACAACTCTCAGAGGACTTGGAATAATTCCTCCCTGCAGGTCACACATGATTTCTGACTGTGTAACTCCCTAAATAATCTATTAAAATAATGACTGCTTTGTGATTTTTCTAAAATTTTCTTGGGGGCAGCCAGTGGATTGTCTTACAAATAATTTACTGTGTGGGAGTTGCAGCAAAACCCTGTCAATTCTTTTTTTTATTGTTGAAACTCATCACACAGCATTAAATTAAAACCAAGCAACCAAGGGAAAAATGAGAATTGACAAAATTAGAGCCATTCTGGAAAAAAAAAAAAAAAACCAAACCAAAAACTGACACTTCTGTACAGTGGCACAGAGTTTGAAAACTTTTGGGGTTTTCTTTTTCTTCCACCATCTAATTTCTAAAATTTTCAGTCTAGGATTTGACTAATTTAGAGTAAACAGCCCCAAGATGTTGAAGCAATGATCATTCCAGCTTGGGAAGGAGAGTTGGAAATCTAAAACTTTCATGCTCAGTCCTGTCCATATGAGGAGGTATCGTGGCAATGTCTGCAAACAGCTTTAAAACACTTCAATCCTGACCTAAAATGCCTTGGTTATTTTTATCACTCCATCTGGAACTGCACATCTTGGTCAAAACACACAAAAAAATGGTCTAAGCTGTGAATCGAGAGATAAACAAAATGGAAAATTCCAAAAGAAAACTATTCAGAGTAATGGACAAGAAAGAAAATTATTAGACTTAAAGAGGACATGTGTATTAAACCTCTCGCTATTCAAGCATTGTTGAAACAATTCCTTGTTTTGGTATACTTACCATAAACTACTGGATATTGCACCCCTCTGATTTATTTCACCTCTGATTTGGGAAATTAAGTAAATTATCTTGACTTCAATGAAGTATTGGGCATAATGTCACACTCCCAAATTATTGGTTAGGATGAAGATGGTTGGAAATGACACAACAGCCCTGAGACAGGTATGGAAAGAGCCAAGCTTTGCCCTTAATGCCAGAGCTGTAAAATGAGAACTTTGCCGAGCAGGAATCCTTAGGATTCCTGATGAGGTTTTTTGGGACAGCAGCTCCCAAGGCTGTCCCTTGCAGAGCCCGGCTGGTAAATTGGTGTCTGTGGCCAAGAGATATCCAAGGGTTCTTGGTGTCTCTGATCAAGAGGTATCCAAGGGTTCCTCTCCTGTCCCAGGCACCGGCCAGGGATCCCAAAACCTGGGAGATGTCCAGGCCACAGCCATGTCCTGGTGTCCCCTCTAGACAGGTGGTGGTTGATAACCCACCAAGGGCCACTATCCCACAGAATCAGAAAGGTTGGAGAGGGCCTCCAAGATCCTCAAGTCCTCAGGAATGGATCTCACTTGGAACATCCACAAAGCTCGCCATTAATGTTTCCCAGTTTGTGGACATTGTGGGTGTGAGTTTGGGGACTTTGCTGTTTTGTTGGGGTTTTTTGCCTTCTCTTTTCTCCACCTGCAGGTGAGCATGTCCAGCTCCATCCTCCTGGCTGTGATGGATGTGCTGCCCTCTTTCCTCAGCTCTGGTGTCAAGTCCAGGGGAAGCTCAGCCCCTGACCTGCCTCGGTGCTGCTCCCCAGCCCTGCCCCACATTTATCAGTGCAATGAAACAGCTGCAAGCTGCCTCCACTGAGATTTGCTTGGTTGTTTGCTTGCTTTATAAACACACCAGGTGATTTATTTTGGAGTTTCCCTATCAGGTTCACCTGACAGAACATTGCTGAGATAATTTACAGTCTGTTTCCATTGATGTGTACTTTTTAGCGCTTCCTGACAACACACGACCACTAATAAATAGGAGATGAATTATATTAATACTTTCTGTCACTTACAGAAATGTTTTCTTCCCTCTTCATATTTCAACTCCGTCATATCATTGTCTGCTGAGTTATTACAATGTGGGAAAACAAGGTTTTTCAGAAGTATTAGAGAGATCCTAGTTTTTCCTCACAGGGACACCAAACACCTGCCTTCAAAGATAATGGCAGCAACAATTATTTGCATCATAACCCGAGCTCATTTGATAGCTGGAAGCTGCTGTTCTTATCTCTGAGCCTCTCAACCTGTCCCCAGTGAGACAAGCACAAATGAAATGCTCTGTCATTTCTCCCTGTGACACTGAACTTTGTGGAATGGGTGGGACCTGACACGGAGCAAAATCAGCCACAAGGTCGCCTCTGGTGTTTGTTTTAGGTATGCAAATAAAAACAAAGATGTAAATGCTGTTCCTCCAAAAAATGAAGTGTAAACTCATAGTCATCTCCCCTAACAGACCATGAGCTGCTGCAGGCCCTGCCAGCAGAGGGGAGCTGGTAGCTCAGAGGAGCAGAGCTAATAACGAGTCAGGTTGTTCCTGTACATTGCAGTGAGGGTGAGCAGCTCGGGTGTGCTTTATCCAAACCACAGTTCTGCTGCTTTTATTAATGCCCTCAAACACAATGAGAGGATTTTGATGGGATACTGGGATCAAATCCTGCCCTGTGAGGGTGGGGAGGCCCTGGCACAGAGTGCCCAGAGAAGCTGTGGCTGTCCCAGCCCTGCCCTGCTCCTCCTGCACTTTCTATGGAAAGGGGAGGCTGTCACACAGGTCAGAAAGCATCAAAAGGTCTGATTTTTCAAACAGCAGTTTGAAGAGTGCATTTGTATAATATATTCATCAAGAAAAGATTATATAGGCAGGGAATAGAAGTGATAAGATCCAGATGGGACAAACAACTATTTTTAGTGTCGTGTCCTGACCTTTCCATTGCCTTCCTGAAAAATTTCAGTCCTGAATCAGCACTCTGTCAAACAGCTGGCAGAATGCACACCAAATGTAAGTTTCATGAGTCCCACCATCCAAAAGCTGCTGCCATCCTTTTATAAGACTGATGCTGGATATCCCTCCTTTAAATTCTGTTCCATCAGCAGGGCAATCCCATGCCCAGATTGGTGTCTGTGTGTGTATACACTGTCTCCAAGTGGCATTTTTTAAACAGAAGTGTCTTGAACTGGCTGACATGGGTTGTTCTGCTGTGTAAAAGGAGCAATTTGGCATGGACAAAAGCTGCATTTCCCCGTGCTGTTATCAACAATAAATGGTTTTCACATTGTCAGCTGTTCTAACACCAGTGTACATATCCAGAGCAGGCTTTCTGTCAGGTTTTTATTATAAATCTCTATGCTTGAGTCTATCTCAGCCCCATCTCTCAGCACTCCCTGATTTCTGCTATAGATTTATCTCCATCTCCTTGGCACTGCCGTGCGCTCCCTTTTATGGCTGTGAAATATTTGCAGGGCAACCCCTGAATCACAGAGCACAGGGCAGGGAACAGCACCCTGTGTTCACAACATGCAAATCCACTCCCCCCTCTCCCATCCTTCTCAGCTTGGTGGATTTACTGTGTCCTGTTTGCCTCTCTCTGCCTCCTTGTGCTGGGTGGTGTTCCTCAGATTTAGAGCTTGGCAGGCTGAGAAATGTAATCCTGGTTCTAGCAGCAGACTGTGGAGCCTTGGCAGGGCTGCCTACACAGATGCAAATAGACTGGAAGTGCTCATTATCTGAGGAACCCTCAGCTCTTCAAAAGCAAACAAACCTCTTTTTTTTTTTTCCCTCCCTTTCTTCCCACTGTGCCACACTTCCATGTAAAAATAAGGCAAGAATATCACTTCAGAAATATCTTCTGTGCTTTACAAAAATACAGCAAGCTCCCAGCCTTTTCCTAAACACCCCATAAATCTTATACAATCTGCAAATGCTCTTCCCCTGGGCAGAGATGTGAGGTGACCTGGGCAGAGATATGAGGTGGCCTGAGGTGACTCATGGCAGAAAGTGCCACCAGGATGCTCTCTCAGCACAGCCAGGTCAGAGACTGGGCTTTGGGGTTCCCCCCATTCTTCCTTGCCCTGCCTTATGCTCCTGTGCTCCACAGAATATTTAGAAATCAGGCTTTTATCTCAGGGTTGAAAACAACACCCAGGTTTGGACAGGTCTTTTGAGCACATTGTCCTAAAAATGTTAAGGAAGGGATTTGGCACTCTTCATTCCAGACAAATGCAGAGCCCTGTTTGGAATAAGAGAGATGAAAAAGACTTTCATTCACCAAGCAGAATATAAATAATATCAAGGCTGACTGGGGGTGAAAGGCCTGACAGCATGAGGGATGGCTGCTGCTGTTTGCATGGCCCCACGCTCTGCTAAAGAGAGCAAAGTACCCAGCCCTGAACCACGGAACAGGCAGAGCAGGAGCACATACCTGAGGAGGGAAAAAAACCCTGGGTGGGTCTCATTTTTACAGTATAATTCAGAGAGAAGACTGCAGTTAAAATGCTTCAGATATCAACATCAAATGGTGTGATTAAAATCCTTGAATGCACTGGGATTTTTCAAGTGCAAGTAGAATTGTGTTCAAAGGATTCTACTCAGCTGAGGAGGAATGAAGCTCCAAACTGGACCACACTCAAAATGCAGTCTGCTCACCACTTTTGTCACAGCTGATGGCACGACCTAAATGTGTCCTAGTGACAACAGAGGCAATAAGGCACACTGTGAATGTCATTCTTGCCTTATGTTCTTGTTTGGATCTCCATCCAAGATGATGAAACAGGGAAAGGAAACACCAATTAGGAGCTAAAAATAGAACTAGGAATATCATAGAGAAGCTGTGGCTGCCTCATCCCTGGATGTGCCCAAGGCCAGGTTGGGCAGGGCTGGGAGAAAGCTGGGCTAGTGGAAGGTGTCCCTGCCCATGGCAGGGGTGGGACTGGATGGGCTTCATGCCACTCTAACACACACCATTCTGTGACTCTGTGATTAACCTTTCTCTCATATGACAGATTCTTGGGAGTAGGACTTCAGGTATTTAGTCAGATATTTCATTTCAAAGTATCTGGCATATGAAATGAACTTATGAAAAAGAAGTTATTTGAGAAAAATGAGAATCAACACGATAGCACTGTGGTGCATCCTGGTTCCCAAACTGGAGCCCGGGGATGATTTTCCCAGACTTTGGCAGGTGTCGCAGACATCCTTTATGAAAAATCCTTTCCTTAGGATTTTTCATCCTGAGAAGCTGAGAGGCCTCAGGAGCAAAATGTAAACCATGATTATCTGCTGCTGTGGAATGCAACAGGTGGATCTGTGATTGGCCCGTGTTGGATGTTTGTAATTAATGGCCAATCACAGTCAGCTGGCTCAGACAGAGAGTCGAGCCACAAAGCCTTGTTATCATTCTTTCTATTCTATTCTTAGCCAGCCTTCTGATGAAATCCTTTCTTCTATTCTTTGAGTATAGTTTTAATTTAATATATATCATAAAATAATAAATCAAGCCTTCTGAAACATGGAGTCAAATCCTCATCTCTTCCCTCAACCTGAGACCCCTGTGAACACCATCACAGGCAGGCACAGAAATAAGTGTTCCCTTTAAGGAAAAAAGTGTTTATATTGAAGCAGAAGACTCTCCTTGGAGCTTACCAGGAGACTTCCCAGTTAAACAATTTTTCTCCTGGCTCAAGGGTAGATTTGTAGGCACCAGATGCAGAAAAACAGTTCATGACCATTTTTTCCCTGCAGGAGTTCCCACAGAGCTGAACAGTCAGGACCAAACAGGGCCTCAGCACATGCAAACACAGAGCCAATGGAGCATGAGATGATATTTCAAATGAAAAGCATCCAGGCGCATGAAGAGACTCATTCATGGAAATGGTGCCATCTGCAGCAGTGGAGATTTAACTCACAAGCACCCACGGGGGTGAGGTAACAGAGGCTGAGTTCTTTTCCAGGGTTTTTTACCCACATCAAAACTCCTGAGGGAAGTTTAAGGCCATTAATGGAGTAGAGTCACAGATGGAAGCAGAGGTGGCTGAAAACCCTTCTTCTCTTAGTCCGCTTTCCCTTATATTTTCAAACCAAGTGGGAGGTTCCAGCAGTGAGCAGCGAGTGAGCAGAGCGAGAAAGAGGCCAAAGAAATTAGGAGGCTGTAACTGGAATTGTAATGATCATGGAATCACAGAACCATGGAATGCTTTGGGATGGAAGGACCTTAAAGCTCATCCCATTCCACCCTCTGCCATGGGCAGGGACACCTCCCACTATCCCAGGTTGCTCCAAGCCCCATCCAACCTGGCCTTGGACACTGCCAGGGATCCAGGGGCAGCCACAGCTTCTCTGGGCTCCCTGTGCCAGGGCCTGCCCACCCTCACAGGGAACAATTCCTTCCCAATATCCCATCTAACCCTGCCCTCTGGCAGTGGGAAGTCGTTCTCTCTAATCCTGTCACTCCAGGCCCTTTTAAATAGTGTCTCCATCCTTCTTGTCAGCTCCTTCAGGTACTGAATGAATCCCTAGCAGGAGAGTAGGAAAGATGAAAGTAGCAGGAATTTGATGGAAAAATCTGTGAATGACCTACAAAAAGCCTCTCATGCACCACAGAACACAATTAAGGAAAAGAACTGAATCCCAGCCTACCTCTGATGGAGTTTTGGGGGCAAATTCCTCTTCTCTGCTCAGTCTTGCTTGGTGATTCCAGTGTGAGGCCTGCACGCACAGCACAAGCTCTGCTTGGTTTTCCTTGACGCTGCTACATACTCTCTTTCAAAACTTTTCAGGTTTTTGAGATATTAATTTTTTTAATCATTAACCTGATCAAAAGGAATAGAATGTAATTTAAAACAAAACAAAACAAAAAATAACACCAAATCAACACAAACAAACAAAAAACCTAAAACCAAACCAAACAAACTCCCCATTTGGTTGTCAAAATTCAGCTGAACTCCCTGGAACAATGGAGAACCCGAATAATTTAAGGGACTTTATCTGGAGCTCCTATTTCCATCTGAACACTGAATGTGGCTTGGTGCAACCTGGTCTAGTGAGTGGCATCCCTGTCCACATCAGCAGAGTGGAACTGGATGATCTTTAAAGTCCCTTCCAACCCAAACCATTCCATGATCCTCTGATTCTGTGCTTTGCTTCCAAGAAGATCCATGCAGTGTGTTTAAAGGGTCCCTGCAGTGGGAGTCATTAGCATTCCCCGTCAAATTCTGAAGGCTCTTTGTCAGATAGGATTAGAGGGATTTCTTTTTTTTTTTAAGAGATGAAATCCCTTTTGGAAATATCTGCATTTTGATAAGATTTACTGATCAAAGGGTAACT
>NW_005054613.1:206060-244797 GCF_000277835.1 Geospiza fortis
GAATGTCAGCAGGACTTCAGCTCCTGTGCCAGTTTTGAAATGAGGGCAGCAGTTGCCAAGTTATTTGGGTGCCTTGGAGCTGTGACCAGAACCTTGCTTTATCTCTGAGTTACAAGCTAACAATCCTGAACACTCATTTAGCAGGTCAAAGTGGGCCGTGCAGTTGTGGTTTGGGTGTTTGATTTGTGTGCCAGGGCAGCTCTGTTCAGTCCCTGTCTCATCCCACATCTGCCATTCTTACAAATACAGGGCTTGTTTTTAGGGCTGGGTGTGCTCTCTCCTCACTGCAGGTTTGGGGGTCTGTGATTATTGTAGTGTTGGGATCTCTGCAGTGCCAGGATCTCTGTGATTTGAAAATGTTTATTTCAGCCAGAGAAACACAGCTGGATTCAGTTTAACCCTCTGATAAATCATTCACTGGTAACATCAAGTTAATGGAATCACAATTTTATCTTTTGAGAGCTTTGAGACAGAGGCTGATCTGTGGTTTAACACACACACACAAGAATTACTATATTCTGATATTATATATTTAGAGGAACATAAATAAAATCGTTTAGCAAAACAATTCTGCCTTTCTATTTTCATTGCTTTTGTCTTTTTCATTCTATCAAAACTCCTGGAGGTTTTTCCCTTCAAGCTGGATTTGAAGTGGGGCACCCAAGGGATCATTTTTCAGGGAAGATCACAGTGACTTAGATATGGAGCCTGGAATTTGGAGAGGCAAATGGTCAAAGTAAAGCTCAGAATTTCTACAGAGAGAAAAAAAAATAACCTTTCTCTAAATATGGAGTTGTACCTCTGGAATTGTAAGGAAGACCTGGCCAAGAGAGTAAAACCAAACCAGGGCAGGAGCATCAGCTTCTCTTTAGTCTCACACCAGCTTTAAACCTGTTTGTTCAGCAGCAATGAGTGGCCAAAGCCAACCCCAGGGATTTCACTGCAGACATTTTGGCCAAAGCCAATCCAAGGGATTTCACTGCAGACATTTTGGCCAAAGCCAACCCCTGGGGCTTCACTGCAGACATCTCCTTTAGAGGACTTTGCCACTGCATCCAGCAATCATTTATGGCAAGAGATGAGCTGAGAAGCAAATCAGTGCAGCCTTTATAGAATTTTTGCTTTCTTTAGGAAGAGGACAGGAGTCCACAAGGACAGAATTTCTTTGAAAAGGATTCCTTTTCCACTGTTTACTACAAACAACTTCCAGCTTTGCAATGAACATGGTGGACATCTGTGTATCCACATTCTCCAGCCAGAGCTATTCCTAAAGGGATGTTTTGATTCTGACAGTTTTAGTCTTCCTTTTACCTTATATATTTGTTCCCATAGCTCAGAAGAACATGGAAATGCCTCTAGAGATCCTAGAGAACGTCGTTCTCTAAAAGGAGACAATAGAATTTTTCTGGCAAAAAAAATTCATTGTTTAAAAGTTGTTCATGTGCCTTTGTGATGTTATCCCCTCTGACAATTTTTGGAATGCCTAACTCACAGAATCATGGATTCATTCAGCTTGGAAAAGCCTTTAAAAGTCATGAGCTACAGGCCCTCAACATGGTCAGGAAACACAGGAATGATCCCCTTCCACCTGTAATTCCCTCCAACAGCTCTGGTGACTTTTCTGCATGACTGGGGCTTTAAAGGCAATCATTTGTATTTAACACAACAGATTCTGTTTCATTGCTATGTTGTTGTTTTCTTTTTGCCTCACAATTTTTCTACCTGAAACAAACTTCGTGCTGACAAAGCATGCAAGTTTTGATTTCCTTTTGATCTCATCAGTTCACTGCTGTGGCAGAAAAACAATCATGGAATATCCTGAGCTGGAAGGGACACACCAGGATCATGGAGTCCAACTCCTGTCCCTGCCCAGACATCCCAGCAATCCCACCCTGGGCACTCTCCGGAGCATTGTCCAAACCCTCCTGGAGCTCTGGCTTTTGGAGTTTTCTCTTCTCCCTGCAGATATCCAGAAGATGAAAATTTTAGTTGGAATGTTATACCAAAAGGAAAAAAATCAGGGGAAAGAGAAGCTGGTTTTTGTCTCCCAGTCTCAATGGACACCCTCACGCTGTGCAGGGTGACACGTCCCCTGCTCACCAGGGAGGGGAGGAACAAGTTCTTTCCCGTTATCTCTGTTTATTAAGCACTGTCCTATTTATCTTGCCTGACTTGTACAGGGAGAATCCTCATCTGAGACAGCAATATTAATAACTTGCCACGGTTTTTTTCATGTTGCTTTGCAATAGAAGGCAGGAACATCATCTTAATTAGTCCTAGAAAGGGAAGAAATGCAAATACAACAAGACTGAACTTTAGACCACTGCAAACTCTCTCACTAGCTTTCAAAACAGAAACCAACTGCATAAAATGCTTTTATAAAAGCTGTTTCTCTGCTTTACGATGTCTGGAAAAGCAGGGATACACATATCTTTTATGAAATCTTTTCCTTCAAAATTTTGAGTGTCTATTTCTTAATTCAGAAACACAAAATGACAGGTACTTATCAGCATTATACAGCACAGAATATCCTATTCTCAGGTGGATCTGACAGAGAAAGAGGGAGCAGCAAGCGAGAATGGAAAACCAAACCCAAACTCAAACGCAAGCCATATGAAAAAAACATTTGATACTGTCAAACCTGGTTTTGTTAGAGTCCCAGAGTGGTTTGGGATGGATCTAAAAGCCCATCCCCTGGCAGTCCCACCCCTACCATGGGCAGGGACAACTTCCACTATCCCAGGTTCCTTCAAGCCCTGTCCAGCCTGGCCTTGGACACTGCCAGGGATCCAGGGGCAGCCACAGCTTCTCTGGGCACCCTGTGCCAGGGCCTGCCCACCCTCACAGGGAACAATTCCTTCCCAGTATCCCATCTAACCCTGCCCTCTGGCAGCGGGAAACCATTCCCCCTCATCCTCTTACTCCAGGTCCTTGTAAATAATATTTTATTACTTCTAAAATTAAGTTTTGCTGATTGAACTTCCCCCAAAACAAATAGAAAGTGACAGAAGAACAGAGGTGAATTTTAAGCTGTTCAAGTTTCTTTTCCCCAACATTTTTTGGTCTTTGCTTTTCACCTTTGAATTTTATTTTTTTTTTTGAGAAATTCTTTATTTTCTTTTTTACTGCTCCAGTTTATTGGTAACTTTGGCCCCGATATCATTAAATAAAGGTTGTGTCACCTTGCAATGTAGATTCAGGAATGAAAGAATTTCAGTTTGTGTTTCCATACTCTGTGAGCATCCCCTAGGAAACATTAAATCCGTCTGTATGATGTTTTAGGAGTCTTCTTTTGGATTATTTTTAATGCAACCTATTCATTCCATCCTTGTTGCTATATCCTGCTTGTTCCATGCCATTTCCATCTGCCAAAGGGCCCCAGTGGTTTGATTTCACCTGGCACCCAGAGCCATGCCTAGGAGATAAATTAATTGTTTGCCCTTTCCAAACTCCCAAAGAATTTCTCCCCAGTCTGTGGGGTTTTTTTCCTAGCACAGACACAGGAACCCTTCCACAGCAAATTCCCCCTCCCTCACTGGGGTGGAATACAAATGAGCAATTAAGCAAAGCCCTGCACTTTTAGCACTGGTTTTTTACCCCCTGAGCCTCTAATGGGCTTTGACTTGATGATTTATTTGTCTTTACCCTATCTGGAGCAGGATTTCAACCGAGCTGTAACAACTGGGAACAATATAAGAGTTTTCTGGGAGAGAAAATGGCAGGGAAAACGCCGAGCCATTGCCTGAAAGGCCATTAATGTGTGTCAGGGAGAGAAAGGTTATTTAATGCCAGAGGAATTGATACTGTAGCTTAGGCCAGTCCACATGCTCATCCCTCTGGTGAGATGATAACCTTCTGTTCTGAGAATTAATTTATGAATCCTCTTTAGAGCTGGGAAACTTCTCCAATTAGTGGTGTAGCAGGCACCAGCAAACAGTCTCTCATTGGAGCCTAGGAGAAGTTGGGTAATTCTGGATTACTGTTGGCTTTAATTTCTGTTTTTTCTTATATTTATAAATTATAGTACATTGGTATATTCTCACATGTCACACAAACACATATTTTTCTGTATTTTGGCTTTTTGGTGCTTCCTGAGGCATCACAGATAAGATCTCCAGCAGACATTGCATGTCACACACTCAGATCCTGCTGAGAACATTCCCACCCTGTCATTACCAAGGTGCTGAAAAGGCCACACTATAGAATTTTTGTCCTAACCATCACAGTGCTGAGCAGGATGAAGAATTGAAAACAAGCACAGCAATATCTGAGTGGCAATATCAGACTGTTTCAGAGCTGCTAATGCTCCTGTGGTGGACTCAGTAATAGAAAATAAAATTTCTCTGGCAAATTACCATGAGTTAAGTGCACATGGAGTAGCCAACACATAGGAGAGGAAGGGGGAAAGGATGAATCTGTTACAAACAGAAATGGCCCTGGAATTGAAACCTGTTTTTCAAAGACTACTGAAGAGAGCTGAAGTTTGACCCCACTGAAGAATCCCAGAACCATTAAGGTTGGGAAAGATGTCCAGGATCAGAATTCCCACCTTGTCACTGAGTGCCACGTCCAGTCCTTGCTTGGACACCTCCAGGGATGGGGACTCCAACACCTTCCTGGGCAGCCCCTGCCAATGCCTGACCACCCCTTCCATGCAGAAATTCTTCCTGAGCAGCACCATAACCTGAGTGTATCCACACAAATCATCCTTGGCTGAAATTGCTTGTGTTTGTATCAGGCTTTAATGGGTGTTAGTGGAAACCACTGGATCTATGCCTCCATCTTTTCCTTCCTTTATATGGCCACCTGGGAAATATGGAGAGTGTAAAACTCCACTCAGATCAACTTTCCTTGGCAGAAATATTTTTATTATCCCTCTATTTCTTAACAGCGAGCAGAAACGTGGAGGAAAAACGAGTTCCACATAACGAAACCAATTTGCTTCCTCCTCATTATATTCACTGAGATTGCATTTCAGCAGTCAGGAAGATGGAAGGGAATATTAAAACCTTTAGATAACTGTCGACAATTATGTGAGCTTCAAAATACAGCCTATAAAGGGAGGGGGTCTCTCATGGTGCAGGGTTTGTGACTGTCCAAGCAGCAATATCCAGGTATAATTCCAGTGGCTGCATTCCCTCATCATCCAAATCCAGCAGAAACCCACTGGACCATATAAACTTCCACTCTTCTCAATTAAGGGCAATTAGTGCTGCTGTGCACAGGAGTGAGACAGATTGTTGTGGCACCAGAGACAAAACAGATTCTAAACAGGAAACAGAATATGGCTCTAACATCCTTAAGTGTTGTTTATGGCAAGTCATAAATGCTTTGCACTGTGTTTATCTGAAATTTATGGAGTTCTCAAGCGAAAACTGAAACTTGCCAAAAAGAAAAAACAAAGTAGAGAGAGAGAAAGAGAATTATACCGGCAAATACAGCCAGTGGTGCTTCTGCCTAATCAGGTTATTACAAAATCTACCTTTCCAGATGAGAGCTGATTGCAGCTATCAAAGCTAAAACACACCTGCTCTCCCCTGCTCACTCAGTACACAACAGAAAGCCATGGAAAAGCACTTTGGGAGTGAATTCAAATATTAACCTATTTTGAAGTGTTTTCTTTTAAAATCAGTAATTTTACAGGTGGAGATGAGGGCTCAGATTTAGATCAGGACTAGAAAAATTAAGATGTCAGAGGAGAATTTCCTATTGTGTATTTTAGGGGTTGCTAGATGGAAGAGCCTTTTTTCTTGAGCACATTCAGTGCTAAGATTTCAGTGGAGGTCAAGGAAACTCAAGGTTCAAGTGCTGATTTTCTTCAGGTGTGTTGATAGTTTGAGGGCTGAAGAAAGGATTCAGTGCTACCTGGACCTGAGACAAAACAGCTGATTGAAGAGCAGGAGCATCTCCCATGGCAACTGTTTGGATTTAAGGGTGCACATGTTGCTCAGGATAAAAAAGCAGCAGCCTCACAAAGGATCTGAGTTCTCCATGTCAAAAGGCTTGGAAGAGAGGTGATGTTGGACAAGCACAAAGAGCTCCTGGACAGAAAGACCCTGATGCTCCAAGTCAGACTTGGAGGAAATTTCAGAGTTCAGGAGGTAAAATTATTATTGTGTGTTCCTGGAGCTGTAGGAAACAAAAACACCACTTGGTCCCCAGGGCAGTAATGGTGTCAGTGGGAAATGTGAGTCCCTAAAGTCACATCTAGTCCTGTGTTAGGGGAGAGCTTAGGTTTAGGAAAAATGTTGAAGAGGAAGAATTTTGGCTCAGCCTATGCAATAAACTGTTAGAGCCCTTCCTCAGGCCACAGCCAGGGGAAGATTAGATGATAAAAAATAGTTAATTTGGTGAGAAGTCATAGAAATATGCTCTAGATCTACCTGGGGCTGATCTATGTCATCTTAAAGGGGAAAAAAAATAGCAGCTGCCTAAAGTTTTAATTTTGAGTTTGTTTGCTGCTGGTTACTCCTGCCTGCATTTACAGGGTCATGAAGACAGCTGATGGCAGCTGCTCCCAGGAGACAGCAGCTTATTTGGGGGATGAAGCAGTGCTCTGAATCTTTTTATTATTTTTTTTTCAATATTGCTTAAAAGATGACCTCTGTAATAAATAGGCTTCTAAGGTACTGGAGCCACAATGAAAGTGATTAGGATTAAATAACTTTTATTCCCCCATTACTAAGTGGGTCATAGTACTGCTGTGCTTAAGGGGGGTTTAAAATGACCATTTGATGAGATATTCCTCATACTACTGTTATTCAAAAATCCTGAATTCATTATTCTGCCCAAACTCCCACAGACTACATAATTTATTGCACTTATATTAACATGCCTTCTAGAAGTACAAAAGTAAAGAAGAGTATACTCAGGCACAGAATATATTTCCCCTAAACCACAAATTGAACACAGAAAATCTGCTTTGAATTTCATAGAGGTGTGACTGAGAGAAACACGAGTGAAAATAATGATCTTTTGTAAAAGTGGTTGCTTGCAAGCTGATCTGAAAGTTCCCAAAAAGGAGTCACAGGGCAGAGCAGAACCTCTGTCTTATCAGTGCCTGTTTCCACATCTGCACCTTTTAGTAGCAAAAGTTTAAGTAGAATGATAGTTAGTTTGTCACAGGGTGAAAAGTGGAATTTTGGCGTTTTTAGAATGGGGGCTTGTGGTCCCAAGATGGAGGAATTTGGGCGTGCCATGTCCTTCTTTCTCCTTCTTCCTAGCCTCCATCTTCTGGGTGATGTTGGCACTTTTGGATTGGTTTAAGGTAGGAACACACTGTCTAACATAGGTGATAGGTATTGGAAAATGATTGTAAATAATGTACATATAGTTTTTAGTATAAAAAGATAACACCGCCTCTGAGGCAGGCAGTGTGCCTCAACTCGACCTGCCAGACAGACCTGCGGCCTGAACAGACCTCAGCAGGCCAGGGAAAGAATATTACAGATAACAGCAAATAAACAACCTAGAGAACCAGACCAGAAGAATCCTGACTCCTTCTTCCATTGCCAGGCTGGGAAAAGAGACTCTCTGACACATCTTGGGGTCTGACAGGACCACAGAGACCCCCCAGAGATGCCTGGAAGGGCTGAGTGGGTACTAATCAAACAGAGGGAGGGGTTTTGGCTGCATGTGCACGCTCACACACTCACACACACACACACACACACAAACACACACACACAAACACCCACACCTCTGTGATTTGTCAGGTGAGTCCAGCACAGCCTGGGCATTTCAAAGCCAGGACTCTGCCTGCTGGGAAAATGCAGAAAAGAGTGTCACTGCCATTCCCCTTTGGGTCACTTTGCACAGAGCTCAAAGACCTTCACCAACTATTTTCATCACAGACAAAAAAAAGCCAGATATGTTCACCTGCCTTTCTGCAGTGGTGACCCTAAAATCATCCTCATGGAGTCAAAATGAGCTAGAATAGCCAAAATCTTGGCTTTTATGTGCAGGGAAAAAGTGACTGTGTGAGGCTTGGCTGGAAGAATTAGCTGTGGTGCTCACCTGGGGAGCTGTTCAAACCCTTCTAGATCCATGGATTTCTTATCCTTGCTTGATTCTAGTAGATAGAGAGCATGTCTTACCCAGAATCTGCTATGTTAATCCTTTTTTTTATTATTATTTTTTAAAAATTCTTCTTCTAAAGCAAAAAAACCTGCCACAAAACCAACATTTTCCTTGACACATACTTTTTTTACATGTATTAGGTCACTATAAATGAGTGAGGTCAATTAAACATCCTGACATGTCTCTAGGCCATTCTTATTTTAGTCCATAGATGGTTCATGTCCGTTCTTCAGCTGAAGGGTTAAAACTGTTCCCAAATCACCATTTCCCAGCTGGAGACCTCTCCCCATCAGATTCACGAGCCTTCTTGGAAGGTTTCCCTCCATGTTTCTACAAGCCCAAATTAACTGTTGCAGTTAATTAGCAGCAATGCTGCCTCAGAAATGGAGAAAAGCAGTGGGTGAGTCTTTTCTCACTTTCTAATTGTTGACAGGATCATACCATGGAGAAAAACTATTTACAAGGGATGGAGGGACAGAACAAGGGGGGAATGGCTTCAAACTGCCAGAGGGCAGGGTTAGATGGGATATTGGGAGGGAATTTTTCCTTTTTGGGGGTGGGCAGGCCCTGGCACAGGGTGCCCAGAGAAGCTGTGGCTGCTCCTGGATCCCTGGAAGTGTCTAAGACAAGGCTGGATGGGGCTTGGAGCAACCTGGGATGGTGGGAGGCTGTAATCAAGTGATCTTCAAGGTCTTTTCCACCCCAAACAGTTCTGAGATTCTGTGACTTCCTCCCAGAAAGTTGGTGTGCCCACACTTGATAAATGGGATGGTGTTGAAGTGATGCACCTTCCATCCCACGCTCACCTCCTGTGCCTGGAGGGCAAGGCCAGGCTCCTGTCCTGGTTCATCCCTCATTTACACTGAAACTTGAGGAGTGTAGAATGTCCAGCCTGACCTCTGGATGGGTGACAGGGCTCACTCACTGCATCCTGTCAGAGCCCAGAGACAACCACAGCCCACATGAAATTGGCTGTCATTGTCACATCGCCTCATAGGAGCCACAGGTAATCTCCCTGGCTGTCCTACAAAGCGCCTCTTGTCCACAGCTGCCAGGTGACACTCCTGGTGTGACTTTGGCCCATGTCCCAGAGCACAGTGCCAGGCCCTGGGCAGGGCTTGGTTGGTGGCAGCACTTTGGGCATGGTCACTGTGGTCTAAGGGAGATGGGGTAGAGCAGCCATGCTCAGCAGGGTTTATTCCCTTCCATGTGGGGTGGGAATACCTCCCAGAAGACACCAGCTCCTGCCTGGAACACAAGAGGACGCCTGATGTTGCAGGACTAAAATTAGACTTTATGAACACCTCCACCAATATTTTGTCTGACTGATCTTTTCTTACAAGCCTGTTGTGAGGATGCACTGCAGGTAGAAATTATTCTTCCAAAAATCCCTTTTTTTGCTGAGTTGTTTATGTGACAAGTGGCTGTTGCTGTGGCACTGCTGTGTTTGGTGGATGTATTAAGTGCCCCGACAAGGCTCTGCAGCACCATCATCCATTTGTCTTCTGGCTGTATCATCATGAATTTGTCTTTCAGTTTGCCAGCAGCTTGTAGGATGTGACACAGAGGTTTTTATTGAGAGCCCTGTTATGTATTCCTTGAACTGCTGCTCCTGGGCACCAGCAAACAGCACTGGCCATCCTCATTTTACGCTGTATCTGTCTCCCTCCTCTCCCTCTCTCTCTCCCTCCTCACCCCGTTCTTCATTCAGTTATTGCCACATACTTTGTCTCATTTTGTCTCATTGACTGCATGAATTCCTGTTTTCTTATTGATTCCCAACATGTTTGAGAAGCAAAATCTTCAGCAGATCCATCTCAGTCTCACATTAACCTCAGATTAATTTTTTTTATTATATTCAGCAATCTCTCTTTGATGAATTGCTGCTTATGGAAAGGAAGCTGCCAAGGCCAGTGGGCTTTGGGGTTGAAATCCCTCCTTCCTGGCCATGGAGTTTCTCTTTTAACCCTTCCTTCCTGTCCTGGAGTTTCTCCTCCCCTACCCTGATAGACACAAATGCTGCTGCTTCCCAGCCTCTCTCAACCCAGGGGTTCTCCTTCAGCCTTGAGCACTGCATTTCTAAATTGCCACCCAGATAAACATCTTGTTCCTCATTATCATTTGTCCACTAGGTCCTGTTTTGCAGAATCCACACCCAAATTTGGTATTTCTGACACAACATACAGTGACATTGGAAGATTCAGCTTCTTCCATTCTAGGGAACAACTCAGTTCACAGCCAACACCAACTAAAAAATAAATCCTAAAATCACAGAAACATTAATGTTGGAAAAGACACCTGGGATCATCCAGTCCAACCTTCAACCCAACCTGAACTGTATCTCAAAGTGCCACAAGCATTGGTTTCTTGAACCTTTACAGGGATGGTGACCCCACCACTGCCCCAGGCACCCCCTCCCAGTGCTTCACCACTTTTTCAGCGATGAGATTTTCCCTTAAATCACTGATTAAAATGCTGGCAAGGGATAAATCAGATATTTTATATCTCACTGCAGTTTCAGGAGCATTGCCAAGCTGTGAGGTGGTGCCTGTGTCTCCCAGAGAGGATTAGTGGGTGCATCTGAGCACATCACCCTTTGGATGCTACCAGCTGCTCGTGGCAAGTCAGAAAAGCTGGAAATCTGATATAAAGGCACATTCTGCCACCAAAATCATGAAGAAGGCACCTCTGCACACAGCTTTGTCCATTGCCCAGGTAATTCTCGTCACATCCTGCTGGATTGCCCTAAAACAGCTCCATGTGGAGTATTTGAAAGTTAATATTTCTCTGAGGGCAAAAGACTGGTATTAACCTACCCTTTATAATAGACTTCACAATTAGAGCTTCTACCATTCTCCTGATTCCTGATATCAGGGCTGAGAATGTGACTCTGTGCTGATCCAGCTGCGTTATCTCACTGCCCATGACCAGACGTCTTTTCACCCTCACTGCTCCCGTGTTTTTTCACCACAGGCTTCTCTTGAATTAGAAATATATGTTTTTAAGGAAAAAAAAAAGGCTAAAAATTTTCCATAACTTCTTCAGTGCACAGAAAAAAATTCAGCAAATACATTTAAATGCACCCCAGACAGAAGCAGTTGTTGAAATCCTTGGATGGCAGAATTAGCTTCTAATTTTAGAAAAAAAACAACAGTCATTATGTGGGCTCGAGAAACTCAGGTCCTACAGAAGCAAGGCTGATAAATTGCTTCAGAATCTCTTTTCTTATTACTTGCAGCCACATAGTCTGGAAATAAATGATATATAACACTGCAGGAAAAATGTGTTTAAGTAATGCAAAGGTACATGCATATATATAAGTAGAAATATGGATATCAATAAAAATATGCTGAAATGTATATAGATGTAGGCAAAAAAAACATGTTTATCATAAGCCTATAGGACAATAGCTCCTTTCACATCCATGGGATGACTATATTCATGGATCTGGTCCTGTAACTTCCACTGGGTCAGTTAATTTTTATCAGGCAAGGAATGGCCTTTAAATGTGAAATACAATTAATTAAAACACAGATTCCAAGTCCACACACATGATATCTAGCTGCATCTTTGCCCACTAGAAGGAAAGAAGCCTTTTCCCTCTGAAACAAACCCAAATCCATAAAATGGGGTGTGGAAGTGTGGGAAATGATTCAATATTTAAACAAAGGCCGAGATTTGTTGCAGGCTCTGACTTCAGGCCTCATAAATCCTGCATGATTATGGTGGATTTGTGCTCTGAAAGTGCCTGGGATCTGCCCTCCTTTCCTCATCTCCACTATTAGATGGCGGTTTTTGCAGGCTTTGCCATGGACCAAAGCTGTAAATAAAGAAAAGAAGCCAAGCAGCAGGCATGTCTGTCTCTGCTTTCTGCCTGTCCTACTTACCTCAGCTGGGCTTATCATGCCTTGCTTTTGTCCTCTCCAAAGCTTTTCATCACTGGTGCTTCCTCCAGCGCCTCCAGCAGTTATTGCTCTGTCTGTCCCTTCTGTCAGGAACGTGTGACAGGTTCTTTCCCCATCACACTTTCTCCCCTTGCAGCCTGGGAGTCCTAAATAGCAGCATTTGGCCTCTGAGCACTGCACTTGCCCAAAATTTGCGCTTATCTTTGCATGTGCTCCCCTAATAAAACTTACTGGACAACACTCATAAAAACAAGACAAAAAACAAAAGAATCCTGATGCTCAAGGTGAATATTGATTAATCCAACAGGGCATTAAATCTTCTGATGGCAATTATTAATAGTTAATAATTAGCTGAACAGATTGTGTTTTTCAAAAAGGCTCCAAAACTGACATAGAATGGCTCTGACAGAGCTGGTGTCACCTAACAAAAGTCTGTGTGCCACTGTGGGTTAAAGAAAAGGAATTTTGGGGCTCTAATCTTGCAGTAAATGAGTGGATTTTCTTGATGTGGGAACTTTGGGAGAAGAAATGTTTCTGTTGCAGGAATGTTAAAGCTGGGTTTGATCAGATGTTCTGTCCACTGTGTGCCTGAACTCGATGAGAAACCTTCCACCATGCAGGCACTGCCTCAAGTCTTCCATTTTCATCCTTCTGAAACAGGGACAGCAACAGACATTCCTGTCAAAAACATCTCTAAAGAAATACAATCAGATTTAACACTTTTGTTTTAGGAAATAAGTTATTTGCAGAGCTTCTTCACTCTCCATACTGACCTCTCAGGAGCATCAGCTGAATTTTATCTCTTTTATAAATAATTGGTAGATGTTATTTTCTGAGATGAGTGTATTCCTAAAAATCCCTTGGACCTCTGTGTTGCACTCATCTAAACAGCTGAGCCCTAAAGGGAGGGATATGCCCCAATGATGTGCCAGAGTGGTCATCCTTAAAACAGTAATTTAATATAAAAATGGACATTAACCTCTGTAGGCTTCACTTAATGTCTAAATGCAGAGAATTATTTTGAGGGTTTTTCTGAAAACTGTTTCCATGGCAAGTAAATCTGATTTTTATTTCCTCTCACAGCCTAACAATGTACCTTAATGTTTCTTGGTTGTTGCTTCTCTTCTTGAGTCAGTATATAGGGAATCATATACCGTTATTGGGAAAAAAACCACTCCAAACTTCTGAAAGCCAATCCTTAAATGATGCAGCGATGTAATATGGGGAATTATACATGAGTCCCAGCCAGTTTTAGCTGTGAAAACATCAAAAGCCTGGAAACAAGATCAGAGAGTATTTTTACAAAACACCTTTGACACAGGAATGGAAGCAGAGCCCCCAGGTAACCTCCAGCCAAAATGGTTTCGATGTAAGACAGGTCAAAAATGGATCTTCAGCAAAGGAATGAGCAAAAACTGGGAAGAATTAAATCCTGAGTCTCCCATCAGTGAGACAGCTCCTGAGAGAGGAAGAAATGCAGCCACCACAACCCCATGCAGAATCCTCACACGTTTAGGGCAAAGTCGAGGAAGAGGCTTAAAATACTTGTGGAAGGCAGTCTCTGAGGAAAAGTGCTGCTGGAAATGCTGGGGTGTTGTGATGATGAGACTTTCACACATATTTATCAGACCCCTAAGAAAGGAGCCAGAAATAACACAGAGATTAATTAACAAAGCTGCCATAAGGCTCTGTATGCCAGGGAAGGTGGTGTCATCACTGGGACGCTCTCCTGCTTTCAAGGAGAAGTAAAGATGCTCTAAAATACTCCCATTTCAGGAGGAAAGAATTCCTTGAGTTTCAGCCCAGTCCAAGGAAAAAATAGTCCCATAAAAATAAAGTTCTCTTCTCTCAACAAATATTAAATATTAAATATGTAACAGTCTCTGACAAGTGCAGCAATTAACTGAGATGCAGAGGGGTGGGGAGATGTCACTGTGCTCTGGCAAAAGTTGGTGGGTACAACAGAAACCCAAAATGTGAGGGAATGGCTGGCTAAGGACATTTATGTAAAGCAGAAAAGTAAATTTGAACCTGAATACACACATTAATAAGTAGCTGAAGAACATGGCTGAGATTTGAGAGCGAATGGAAAAAATAACTTTGAAGGGAAAAAAAGGCACGAGAGAGGCAATTGCAAAAATCTCATTTAGCAGATGTCCATGAAACCTTCAGCCACAGGTCACAGCAGAAATGAGATCTACAGAAGCAAGCAGGCTAAACCCAAATCTGAAAGGGACTACATGAGGCTTTCTAAAGATCAATGGAAAATGTACACAAGTGAGAGCCAAGGAAATTACACACAACCACAGGAACAGCCTCCTCTCCTCACACACCACCCTGGCCAGGGCCCCTGGAGCACTTCTCTCCATATTTTCATCCCATTTTCCAAATGGAGTAATTCATTCTGAGTTCTTACCAGCAGCTGTGGGGATGAGGAGCACGGCCAGGAGCCACTTACCATATGTAGCCTTATAATAATCAAAGAAATGAAAGCAGCAGAAATGTCTGCAGAAGGAAGCTTTCTGCAAGAAGTTGCTCACATAATTATTATTGGATTGTTTGTTTTTTCCCTCAGTTAATTAGCTGCCAATGTCCATTTTATGTCTCCAGTTATTTGACAGCTGAGGATCTTCAATGGGCAGTTCCTAGAAAGGAGCTGAATAAATCAAAACAAATAATAATAATAGCAACAATAATTCTGTAATCTCTTTGCCTTATTGTTTCTATTCTCAAGTTCCCTGTGAAGTGGAAGCTCTCTTTCGACCTGAGGCTGTTTCTAAGATATCAAAACCCCTGGTTTGAAATTCCTCACACCACCAGCCTAAAAAACATATTAACAGTGCAGGGGATCCAATACAATTCTTGAGGATGAGGAATTTGTTTCCATGACTACTTCAATGCAGCCTGGAAAATTTTCTTACACCTAGAGGAAATTTCTAGAGATCCTTGATCCTGCTGGAGGACTCAATAGCACTGGAACCTGAGAGAGGGGTACAACAGGCTGCAGGCAGTGAAGGAGGGCATCGAGATAAGATCCTTATCAAGAGGAGAGACACCAATTGCTCACTAATATTGGACAGATCAAGACTGGTGGTGGCTTGGGCTCCACTGGAATTCATGACCTCAAGGGATATAGGACAGGAAAAATATTTAGTAAAACCCCTAAAACTTAGGAAAGTGAATATTCAGTTGTTTAAGGAACGTTTTTTTTTTCCAGAACAGACCACACAAAGCTGTCGACAGGGCAGCAGAACTGCCACTGTCACAGCTCAATAACAAAGAGCACACCAAAATGTCAGAGGAATTTTGGGTGGTGAGCCAAATTGGTGAATTTTTAGATTAAATTTAAATACAACACTTTAGGTAGCCTTGAAGGCAAATAAACAGTAGTAAGAAGTTGTCACCATGATATCCAAAGTGTATCCAGCATTCTGAGAAAAGAGTCTAGTGGGGATCAAAGCTGCACATGAACCAAAAAGGAGGTTGGGAAGGTTGGGTCTTTTTCCTAGGCTGGGAAATCAGTACAGAATTCATGTGCTACAGCTGTTATTTATAATGTCAAGATTTACAGCTTGCTTGCATTTGAAATACCAGCCAGTGATATCAAAATAAAGTAGAAACTGCCTTATCAGAGGTTTGCAGTGACACAGAACATAAGGGAGCCTCCAGTGTCCTGCACACAGGGAAAGCTCTGACATCTGTTCAAAGGGATGGGAGCAACACCTGAATGAAGCAATGCAGTTTGCACCTGCTGGAATGGGCTTTGCAGGGGAAGAAATAAGAACACTCCATGCCCCGATTCAAAGCAGCTTTTAAAAAACATGGTGAGAAGAAAAAAACCAAAAAGGCTTATTTTACATCTTCTTTTAAATTAATGCCCTGGATTGCAACTAGCAATTCAATGTACAGAGGTAGATTTGTGAAATAAAGGTGTGAGGATTCATTTTGTCAGGGAAGAAATGGAAAAATTCAGTGTATACGTTGTTCAATTTGAAATACATTTGTGGAGTGGAAATTCCTGAACTGGCATGGCAGTGTTCCTGTCACATTATTCCGGAGTTACTCATCACATATAGAAGGATTTGGTAATTATTTTTGATAGGTTTGGTGTCATGCTGGCCCTCATCAGTTCATTAGACTCTTTCACATCAGATCATCATCATAGTTAAGTCATTTAAGAGGTAAATTGAAAACATATTATGCATAAAATGTCAATCTACTGCCGTGCTCATTTACAATCATTAAAGATGTGCATATCTCCATACAGTTATGTGTATTTATATAGCAGTAGTAGATTGCAGGAGATTTTATAAAGCATAATGATCAGTATCTCTGTTTTATCAATGGAGAAATAGCAAAAGGCAAATTATTTAACAGCAATATTCATACAAGTTTCATTATTATCAAGTCTAGGAGAAAATGCATTTCAAATTAAACTATGTTTTTTCTCTCCAGCCTGCTCACCTAATCCTGTCTTCACCATAGTGTTGTCCATGCACATTTATATATTTGAGATTTTTTTCTTTTTCTCTCTTCATTTCCCTCTGGCACATCCAAGGCACATCCAGAAACAGCCAGATAACAAAACTAATGTGGTCTAATTAAAGTACTGATTGTGGTGTTCTCCAAAATAGGTCAGTTACCACAAATACCCGTTGGAGAGTCCAGAGGAGGTACCAGGATGGTCAGAGGGATGGAGCAGCTCTGCTGGGAGGAAAGTCTGGGAGAGTTGAGATTGTTCACCTGGAGAGCAAAAGCTTCAGGGTCACTTCATTGTGACCTTGGAGTGCCTGAAAGGGCTGACAGGAACCATGGAGAGTGACAATTTCCAAGGGACGGAGTGACAGGACACAGGGAATGGCTTCCCACTGCCAGAGGGCAGGGTTAGATGGGATATTGGGAAGGAATTCCTCCCACAACAAACACAGACATCTCCTTTATTAACAGATGAGGCTGAAAGTATTTCAAGAGATCTTCAGCAAGAACTTTAAAGATTTGGGGGCTACAATGCAGCAGTGTTGCAAATGAGTGTTTCAGATTGCTTGAAAAAATCATTGGCATGTGAGCAAAAACCAGATTTAATATTAAATGAAAGCATGACAAACTTGTTGGCAAGATTCACTCTACTACTTGCAGGACAGTTAAGGCACAACAAAGGAAAACAGGCAACAATAAAAGAAAAAACCCCAAGCAATCAAAACAGAAATGGGCCAAGAGCTGTGTATATGTGTATGTGCGTGTGTGTGTGTGTGTGAGACAAAAGACCACGAGGGCAAGGATAAAAAGGAACACAGCCCAAAAGCATAAGAGCACTCAAAAGTAACAGTACTTTAACTTAACCTAAACCTAACAATTTAACAAAGAAGTAACACTTAACTTATACCTAATTTAACTTATACCTGAAACTTAATTTCGAGCTTAACCTTAACAACTCAACAGAGGAGTAACACTTAACAAGATTTACCTAACTTATAATTTTGAACAACAAAGAAGAACAACACTTGGCAGCATTTAAGTAAGGTGAAGTCATAAGTCACAAGCTTCCTTACAGGAATAACTTACTTAGATATCCATGCTACTTAAACATCTATTGATGCCTCAAGTTTTAGCTTTTATATTTTTCAGATTCCGTGCTGCTTTAGTCTATGGGTCTGGGCTTCATATAAGGGGGTGCTAAGCTCTCTTCATAGAATAAATAGACAAAACAATTTCTTCTCTAGCTGGGGACCAAGGACAGCCAATCCAAATCTCAAGCCCAAGAGCATAAACAACAGTGGAGCAATGAGAGAAAAACAAGAAAGATGGGACTTCATGGGCTAAAGCTATAATTGGACAATTATCCCCAATATGCAAATGGACCAGAGCTTACAAAAATGTGAGACCCTGTGACCAGTTGTCCATTTTTGTGGCCATTTTGGGTTGTGCTGCCCAAGGTGGATCTATTGGAAGAATCACCATCTCTGGATGTGTTTAAAAAAAGACTGGACATGGCGCTTGGTGCTGTAGTCTCGTTGAGGTGTTAGGGCATAGGTTGGACTTGATGATCTTAGAGGTCTCTTCCAACCTCATTATTCTGTGATTCTCTGATTCTATGATTCTATCAAGGCCTCTTAATAAATCCCTACTTTACTCTTTAGCTCTGCCTAGTCCCTGTTCTAGGTCAGCCTTCACAAGGCATCACTAAGAGAGCAGCATGTCTCCCAATATCTGCTATAGCCCATGCACACAGACACAAAGAGTCAGTGCAAGCAGGGCACCTGTGCAGAGTCCCCCTCAGAGCTCAGTGAGTGCTCACTTTGGTGCCTTTGTATCTCCTGCCAGGGGAAGGGTCAGGCCTTGAGGGCTGACGGTTGTCTCTGGCTGGGGATGCTCCAAGCACAGAAATGTGAGAGTTCTCTGGCTCTGCCAGGAGTCCCTCAGAGGGAGGTTCTGCTCACAGCCCTCTGCGGCCCAGGAGAGCTCCAAGGCTGTTTCCTCTTTTATTGTCCCTTGTTCCCTGTGAGAAGAGCCCAATCCTAACCTGGTCCTACTCTCCTGTGAGAGAACTCCCTCAGAAGCCACGTGAGTGTGAGACTGGGAGAGGGAAAAAGCAGGAGTGGATTTGGCCATTCCAATCCATATCACCACCAAACAAAAACATTACAGCAAGAGCAGAAAAGGTTTAAAAAGTTCAAGGATCCCACTGCATAAATTACCCATTTTTTTCCTCGACTTTCTCTTCTCTGGGAGAGGGAGTGTTTCTAATTCCCATTTTTCACCAAAATTTCAGAGAATGAAGAAATAAAATTTAAAAAGCATGTTCAGAAACAGTTTTTTCCTCCATAAAATGCTCTGGGAACTTCCTTTCATCAAACTAAATCTAATTTTTGTGGTAGTAAAAAAGTATTTAATTTCTCAAATCTCAAAGTGTTCCTTTGGATGCAATTGGAAGGAAATTTGTGAGCACTTCAAGAAGTCTGGTGCCACAGCCCCAATCTTTGCATCACTGCTGAATCAGCAACAGTGGATGTAAAAAGAATCCCACTTGGGCTAAAGAAATGGGAAAATGGTTTTTCCTGGAAACTTTGTTTTACTTTGGTGTGCAGATCATCTGCAGCTCCACATGAAAGCATCTCAGCTGAGCTCTGACAGCAATGCCTTTTTTATGGGCAGATGTTAATCCACAGAAAAGTAAATGCAGGAAAGGTTGAGCTGCCCTCGGGAATGATTGACTGCCATGACTGGGAAAGGTGTCCCAAGCCTGCAGCTCTGTAATGGACATGACTTTAATTATTGGGCTGGGAGTGTCAGCTCAGCAGCCACATGGTGCCTGCTCCCAGCTGGAAGTTAATCAGAAATGTTCCCAGAATTATCTCATGGAATTATATGAGACACGTCAGGGAGAAACGTTGGAGGGATCAATAAATGTGGAGACAGAAACCAAAATTTCAGCTCTAAACTCAGCACATTTCTCTTCATGTTCTCTTGAATAATATTGAGGATCCAAACCCATTTTCTATCAAATCTGGTTAAAATCTTCCACAGAAATATTCCCTAAATATCAGATGAAAGGGATACACTGAAGCAGGCTCCAGTGCTCAGTGTTAATATCATTCCTTTCCTCCTTCTATTCATAGTATTTACTAAAAAATTTGCTGTGAAACAAATAAATTAAATCTTCAAGACTGATAATGACATTGACCTCAAAGTCCAAACTAAATAAGGAACAAATCCAAGTATCCCTGTCTGAGGGACATGGTAGCTATTTCTTGTCTTGTGAATCTGCAGCTTTTTCAGACCAAAACCACCGAGTTGATCAAGTAGGGAGCTCCATTTTAATCTCTTCTTGTTTTTGTTGTATTTCTTCTTCTCTGCCTGTGTCAGGTGTAAAAAACAGGTATCTGTGCTACAGTCTTTCCTCAAAATATGACAGCTCAAGAGATAAAATTACAAAGTTGCACCAGATGCATCAACAGAAGATTTAGAACTGGAATTAGAGCTACTTGAATGGGTCTGCTCTACAGATAAGTATAACAAATGTCAATGATAAACTCAGTTTGCTAAAATGGATTTTATTTTGAAATTAGTTTGGTTTTTTTAAATGGGGGATCTGATTTGCAGATGCTACTTACAAAGAACTTTATTAATTAGTTCCCCTTATTATTTTTAATCACAAATAATAGGAAGGATGGATGAAATTCATCCTTCACTCTCAAATAATGGGATCTGAACACTCATAACTTCACCGGTAACATTCCAGCTGATTGTTGTTCATCTGGACTGGAGCAAAATGAAGATTTTAACTTGTTTAGAGGGAGGAAAAGTAATGCTGTAAAAAGCATGGGGATTGTGCCATTAGAAATATGATCCAGTTTTGAGAAATTAGATCGTATAAGCCAAAAGGAAAACATATTTTCCATTGCTTCTCCCACTCCTCAAATTTCAAGTAAAGTGTCTATTAAGACAGTTTTTTATGACCTTTTTATGCAGCTTTGGTAACATTTTCTGCACTTAACTTCATCACATCCCCTAATTTTACTGCAGCAACATCAAAGTGTAATGATCTTGTTGCCATAAAGCAAAGTATTGTCATAAAGGCAACTTTTCCCAATCTGGAAATGTTTAAGGAGGGCAAGCAAGCCAAAAGAAAGTTTCCTTGGCACTCAGAGGCAAGGCTCAAATGTTAGACCCACAAGAAATGCCAACAGTTTACACAGGAATAATATTTTTTAAATGGTGAAAAAATCAAAATGCTTAATTTTATTTTTCCCCTTTTCTTTACTGCCTCCTTCCCCATTTTCCTAGAGATGCAGGACACCTCTGTTTCCATAATAATGAGGTATAATTCACAATTGAGCCTTCCAATTCACATTTCTCTTTCCCACAGTGACATGTACCTTGCAGTATATACAAAATAAAACCCTAGGATGAAAATCTGAATGTATTGTATATTTGGAGCGTGAAGCAGATTAAAAAAAAAACCAACGGCCTTTTCAGCATCGTCATCATGAAAATAATAGAGAAAAAGAACATGAATCTTTTAAATTCCACTTGCAACTAGGAGAAACTGCTGTTAATGTGAAAGAAAGAACCTTTCTACCTACTGTGGCACCATACAAAGCATAACAAAGATATAGGAGAAACTGTGGCACATTCAGGGCTTTTTCTATTTTTTAAAGGAAAGAAAAATTAAGTAGGTAGATGTCAAGAGAAAACATAAAGGATAAGAAAGAACCCAGAATATATCCCCATTTAATTCCATCTTGCACTGTTTCAAAGGCTTAATAATAGGCTCGAATTCAAATTATCTCATTATTGAGCCATGTAGAGGCAATTTTCTGATTCACTTGAATCCGGATTCCAGCCTGGATGGACAGGAAATTTCCCCTGTTCTGCTGGGCAAGGTGAGGATGGAGGGAGGGCACAGGGGAGGGCAGGAAATCTGCACCTGAGAGGGAGCTGCAGGGAAATGTGCAGCTCAAACAGAGCTGATTCCCACCTGGAGCACACAAGGAGCCGGAATTTAACTCACTCTAACACCTTCAAAGGTGCCCCTGCAGAGAAGGGATTTGTTCCCTGGAAATTTGTGGATTACTGATTGGTGGTGTTAAATGTTAACAATCTGTTACTGGTGCATCACCTACCTGTTTGTTGCACCTGATTCCCGGAGCTCATTGTTCATTTTTCCATGGATTTGTTGCACAGCTGCCCGTGCAGCTGATGTGGAAGAAATACACCTCATATCAAAGACAGGAAGGGTTTCTTTGGTGCTGTTCTGCAGATCTTTCTTCATTGCTGTCGGATTTTACCCTTTTCTGACCTAGAGGCAGAACAACTCAGAAGCCTTTTAAAAACTTTTATTCCGTTTTCAGTCTCATGAAAAGAGTGAGACAATACAGATGTTGTAATTCACACCATCACGATCAAAACCCACCTATTTCCTAATTACAATACACTATAAACTTTTTTAGCCTATCAACTTTAATGATCTCATGCTGTAAATGCCTTATAACTAATCATCCAAAATTACCCTTCATAGGTTCTACTACAATACATCTTCCATAATTCTATTTCTGCAAAGTATCTACAAATACAAAGTATCTATAAATCTATTTCCCACACATTGCCATCAGAGAAACAAAACCAAACTGTTTGCATTAAATCTGCCTCGAGTTGTGGGGTTCTGGAGATAAGGGCTGTAAACAGAAGTGTTTAAAGTTCTTAACCAAGTGAAAAATTCCTTGTTCCTGTCCTGCCATTTGCCTGCTGTGATTTGTCAGGTTGGGCAGGACTAGGGTTGCTTTGCATTCCCTTTCTTCCATCAGGAAATCTTTTTTACATTTATTTTCACAAATTAAAACTCCTTAGGGCTGAGGGAACTCCTTCCTATCTCCTGTGGGACTTTTGCTGGTATTCTGAAAGGAAGGACACTCCACTTCCAAGGCTGCGTGTCATATTGCAGCATTTTAAAAATTATTCGATTAATTAGCTTATTTAAATAGCTCATTGACTTAATGGCTGATGTTATTTTTGATGCTTGATATAGATATAGATGATATAGATAGATATAGATGATATAGATATAAATAGATATAGATAGATATAGATATAGTTATAGATGATATAGATAGATATAGATAGATATAGATATAGTTATAGATGATATAGATAGATATAAATAGATATAGATATAGATTAGATATAGATATAGATATAGATATAGATATGGATGATATAGATAGATATAGATATAGATGATATAGATATAGATATAGATATAGATATAGATATAGATATAGATATAGATATAGATATAGATATAGATATAGATATACATAAACATGTACATGTACATATATATCCAATTTTTGGGGTTTTTTTCTGAATTTCCCCAAATCACAGAATCACAGAATCGTTTGGAATGTGGTGTCAGAGTATGGGCAGGCCCTGGCACAGGGTGCCCAGAGAAGCTGTGGCTGCCCCTGGATCCCTGGCAGTGTCCAAGGCCAGGTTGGACAGGGCTTGGAGCAACCTGGGACAGTGGAAGGTGGCCCTGCCCATGGCAGGGGTGGGATGGATTGATCTTCAAGGTCCCTTCCACCCCAAACTGTTCCATGATACAGTTTTATTCTAATATTCTGCTAAAATTGCCTCTGATTTCCAGTCCCAGCTGGAAAATGTGGAGATACCTTCTGAGGTACCTCCAGAGAGGACTATCCTGACTCCCTCCTGTGCTCGGTCTCCAAGCACGAACTCAGTGCCCTGAATTTCGTATCAGAGACATTTATCTCAGGGCAAAGAGCAAATGTAGAAGCTACAAGTTACATTTTCCCTTTCTCAAGCGCACCAAGGCAGCTGTGGGCTTCAGACAGGGATAAGGATCTTAATTAGCCAAGGAAGTCTGTAACTGGCCGGGAAACACAAACAGTTTCCTATTGTCTGGCAACAGGACCATTTGCTAGGAAGGAATGTCACCTCCTTTCAGGCTCAAGTGTCACTAATTGGTGCACTTGAGATGGCCATAGATATCCCGAGGATAATTACTGCTGTTATCCTCAGTGGGAACCTCTGGAAAGGCAGCAGCGTTCCCCACCTGGCTTTTCTGAGCTGCAGATCCCGCTGGGATAGAGATTATAGCCTGACTAACTCACAAAGCGACTTTCTATTCTGACTTTAAAAGTGAGGATTTGTTCCAAAAGAATCACTAAATCCCGGAATTGTCAGATTATTATTTTTGGGTAAAGCCCAGCTGTATTAATTTCCACTACTCAGACTCTGTAAGAATGACTGAAATTATAATATTCACCTCTTTTAAAACATCATTATTCTTAATAATAAGAGCAATAATAATAAAATTCTATGCTGATAGATGTCCAGGCAGTTTCTTGCCTAAATTCTTTCTCTTTTTTAACATTTCCAGGGATGGTGACTCCACCATTGACCTGGATAGCCTGTTGCAATGCCTGAATACCCTTTCCATGGAGAAATTTTCCTGAATATCCAACCTAAACCTCCCCTGGCACATCTTGAGACCATTTCCTTTCATCTTGTCACTTGTTCCCTAGGAGAAGAGACCAGCCCCCATTTCAGTGCTACCTCACCCACCTGACTTCCTGCAATCTCCAATTATTAAATTCTTCCATAACAGATTTGAAAACATAAAGATACATAAAAGTAGTGGTTGTTTGGGGAGTTATTGCCAAACAATCCCTTACTGTGTATGTCAATAAACAAATCCTCCATTTCACCTTGCAGGAAAGCAGATTTTCCACACGTTTGAACATATATGACCCAGCTCTATTATTTGCAATTAAAGGACCCAAATAAAATACACAAAATCCCATATTCACCACTTAACACAAACCAGCACATTAATACTGATTCCCTGCACTTAATTGTCCATTCCCACCACATCGTGCATTTAGTTGTAAACTCTTTGAAGTGCACTGAATTCTCTTAGGAGCTTTACTGCAATTCAATTTTAATTTGCCTTTTTTATGAAGCATCTTTGATACAATGGATCTTGGAATTGTGTGATAGGAAGGTAAAAGTAATGAGAACACTTTCCAGAGTTGCACATTTGTAGGAGCGAGGCAAAATGATGTATGGACATGAGCAAGAGGTAAAAAGAAAATGCATGTCTATTTTAAACCAGAAAAAAAGCAGCATTCAGCTACTACTCCATTGGCTTTCATCCTGCCTTCATTAAAACCTTTTGGAAAGGCATCTTATGAAGAAGTAACACTCAGAAATGCTTGTAATGCTCAGAAAAGAGAAGACACTTCATATTTCATGCAGCTAATTATTTTTTTTTCCTGGTTTCACTCCTTGCAGGAGTCAGCAAGGAAGGAATTGCTCACTTCACATCGTTCAGGCAAGGAGGGCAGAACACATTCCTTGGACAGGCTACAAACTCCAGGGCTTTGTGCCTGGGATGGAGCTGCAATTATCCATGTCCATGGAATAATGATGATCCTTTTTAAATCAGCCCAGGTCAGGAGTCCAGCAGGAGTGAAGCCTTTGAGAGCAGCTGGCAGAAACTCCAGCAAGGAGCAAGACACAGAAAATGCAGGGAAAGGGTCACACCAAACTCTGCTTCTCCTTCCTCTTGGAAAGCAAGAGGGAGGAAATCCAGGGAAGTGAACAAGTCGTTCACAGGAAACACAAAAGATTGTTTATGAACACAAAAGCTTGTTTATGAACAAATCCAGGGGGTGAAAATCACCCTTGTGATTTAAATCTTTCCTAAGTGTATGACTCTGCTTGTTTCAGTAGGATTAGAAGCCAAGAGGATACCCAGCATCTCAAAAAGCTTGGAAAAAACCTTTCCTTATGCCACTCTGACAAGTATGATTTTTTAATTTTTTTTATTTTTTTGATGAGCTGATCAGCTTCCACCCTGGCCAATGCATTGCTCCTGGCACATGGGACACCAAAATTCTGATATCCCTTCAAAAAACAGAAGGAGGAAAAGAAGGCAGAGAAGCAGCTGAGTTCCAATGCAGGCTCGAGTTACCAAAAGTGTAATTTAGCAAAAAATGGACTTTAAAGCTGCTTTTATACACTCTGGGAGCTCCTCGAGGTCAGGGAATGCAGGAGGTAATGGGAGTAAATGGAAAAGAAGGAGTTAAAGCGGGTAAGCTTTTAATTGCAGTTTGTTAGTGAGGCTCAAAAGTAGCACCAGCCATACCCCACACATCAGCTGCTGGAGTTATAAATGAACAACAAATCCATGAACAAACCACATTAACAACAGCACCAACTAATCACCTTTCTGCCTTGGTAAATTATCGAATGCATCCACAATTCCCTGTAATTTCTGTATAATGTATCTTCCTCCTTATCTCCCCCAAACCTGGGACTTGTTCATCAGTAAGTTCCTAAAAACTGACTGGGGATGGGCAATCACTGACAAATGATGCACTTCACACCCAGATGGAGAGATAGCAAGGGGGAAATCCCAGCCCTTTTAGCCTGATGTTGAGCAGAATTCCCAAAATAGAGGTCACTGGATGCTAACCAGTCTTTGACACCACCTGCCAGTTCCATAGGGCTTCCAGAGACATTCTGGCATTACTGGTGTTTAAATAAACCAGCTTGGGCTGCTGGGCTGGAAAACATTCCTGTGCAGTCCTTGTTTGCCCCTGGATTGATCCAAGGATTCCCTGCCCATGGCAGGGGTGGAATGGCTGATCCCTAAGGTCCCTCCCAGCCCAAACCACTCTGGGATTCAGGGTCTCTGTAAGGACATTGTGAACTGTTCCACCAACACCAGACTCAAATAAATCCCCTCTGCACACTAAATTTATTCTAAACTTCCAACCAATCTTCTGATACTAAGACTGAGTACAAGAAGGAGGAAACCCAAATCCACAGCAAATCAACATAGAAATTAATGGGTATTTATAATTATTTAAAATAATTTTATTTTAAATTATATTTATATATTTAAAATAATTTTACTTTAGTAATAATAATAATTAATGACTCTGCACAATCCCATTAATAATGATGACATTAGTACTGCTTCCATGTTTTCAATCAGCTTCAGGAGGACAATACATGTCCAGAAATCTGTGATCTGGATGGACTGAAGGGCTTCAGTTTTCCTCATGTGAAGTATCACATTAGGAAAATCTGATTGAAAATCCTGCTGCAGTGGGTAGGGGTGTAGAAACACAGATTTCTTCATCTATTATAGTAAGGCACAATAAAATAGTGTATTTCACCAAAATATGGTGGTGGGATAAAAAATATTTTTGTAGGAAAATATATAAAATACATTAAATATATATATATATAAATATATAAAATATATTTTATATATTCATATAACAAAATATATAAATCTATTATATTTATATTGAAATATATAAAATTATATATTTTATATATTTATATATTAAAATATATAAAATTAAAATATATCTAAAGAATACTCTTTTTTTTTTCAAAAGTGGAGGCCAACTCCTTATTCCTCAGTAAATCTTCAATTTTTTTATGGATTTAGTCATAAGTCCTTAAAGTTTCTTGCTTAGATATTGTTTTTTACACCCATAAGTGATGCAGACTATTGACTAAACTGGACTTTGCTATGGCTTTTGAGATTGGGCCCTTCATTTCTGCTGGATTACAGCAGTTTTCCTCTCTTTATTCATGTTTTACCCTGAGCCAAGACATCCTTGGAGCAGATCCCCAGCTTGCTCAGGGCAGCAGTTCCACACCTCTTCTGGTTCCTTGCAGGTGCTATTCCTCATGGAGGCCACGTGCAGCCTCCTGGGATGGATTCCTGAGTCAAAATTGCTGACCACAAAGGAACCATGTGGAGTCTGCAATGAAAGCAAAATCCACCTAAAACCTAAGAAGAGAAAACCCCTTTTTCTGTCACGACCACCACCATTAGGATCCTTCCCCAAATCCACCTGTCCAATAAGGAGCTGGTTTTTTTCCAATACTTTACATCAGGATTATAAAGCTCTGGTTCATTTTGGCTCCCTCACTGCTTGGGAATTCCCAGTGAGTGCAATTCCAGCAGAATTTCCCTGGGAATTGGTCCCTGGGAATACACAGTGTCTGATTCCCTCTCTCACAGTCTCTCTTGATAGAGAGAGTGACACTGCTCCCAAGGCAGAACCACTAATCCCATTACTCCCATCTCTAATCCCATTAACCCTCAGGCTTTCTGGGTGGTTTAGAATCCTGGTTTTGGTTTTGGAGGGATATTTTTAAAATTATATAGTAAATTCCTTCAACATTACTGGTTTGACTGCTGTAATTGTTGTTGTTCTGAGCTGGGGTTCTTAGGAGCTTTGTGACCTTGGCTGTCGAGTGACTGCAAATACAGACCAAAAATGTTCCTGTTTTTCTGAATGAATCCTTAAAAATGGGCTTTACTCATCTCATTGCTCTTGCTTTCTTTAATTAGTGACTTTACTCCTGCTAAACAATATGTTTTTAATTGCCTCAGCCCCACGCAATCACAGCCATGAAGATTTTCCCCATTAATTCAGCTCCGAGGGCTGCACCAAGCAGCACTTTGATCTCATTAGCATAGAAAATAAATCAGAGAGCACAGCTACTGCCACTTATTTTCTGTCGTGCCTGAGAAACTCCTCACAAGATTGATGATTATTGGTCAGCTTCTCTGCCCCCTTCAGCCCTTTGGCACAGTCCTGCTTTGTGCACCACAGAGCCCTGAGAAGAGTCCTTGCACAAGGAAAACCAAGTGGAAGAACAACAGAATAAACTCTGCTTGACCAAGCTGGGCTCACTCAGAGAGAAATCATGATGGAATTAACACAGAACTTGCCCTAGCAGAGAATTTTGATGCTTCAAACCATTCTTGGTAGGGATGCTACCCACCAATTCCTATTTCTTTTCCAGCTGATGGCAGATCTTGATGATGCTGATGACAAAGCTTTGGGGACATCACTTTGAGGCTGATGTTTCTCTGATGAAATGAAATGCCCTGAAAAGGGTCCTTGCACAAGGAAAATCAAATGGAACAACAGAATAAACTCAGTTTGACCAAGCTGGGCTAACTCAGAGAGAAATGGTGATGAAACTAGCACAGAACTTGCCCTAGCAGAGAGTTTTGATGCTTCTAACTATTCTTGGTAGAGATGCTGCCCACCAATTCCTATTTCTTTTCCAACTGATGGCAGATCTTGATGATGCTGATGACAAAGCTTTGGGGACATCACTTTGAGGCTGATGTTTCTCTGATGAAATGCAGAATGCACCACAGTAAGATTTGTTCACAAAGCCAAACACACCTTGCTTGAATACTCAAATTAAACAGCATCAACAAGCCAACCAAACTGACAAGAATTCTTCCATCCCTGGAGCTGAAGGACAATTTTTCTATCCCTGTGACCAATATTAGTGAAATGTTGAATGGCTGAATTGCTCATGGCTTGCTTTGGGCTGCTGATTTCTTGTGACAAAGTGGGAGAAAGTACAGCAATCCCCAGCTAATCTGAGTTTTTGCTGGCAGTTTTCTTCCACATAATTTTCATTTTCATAGAATCATGGAATTGTTTTGGTGTGAAGAGGCCTTTAAGATCACTTTGTTTCACCCCCTGGCATGGGCAGGGATATCTTCCACTACCTCAGGTTGCTCCAAACCCCATCCAGCCTGGCTTTGGACACTGCCAGGGATCCAGGGGCAGCCACAGCTACTCTGGGCACCCTGTGCCAGGGCCTGCCCACCCTCACAGGGAACAATTCCTTCCCAATATCCCATCTGACCCTGCCCTCTGTCTGTTTGAAGCCGTTCCCTGTGTCCTGTCACTCCATCCTTTGCAAACAGTCTCTCTCCATGTTTCCTGACAGCTCCTTCAGGCACTGCAAGGCCACAGTGAGGTCACCCCAGAGCTTTTCTTGTCCAGGCTGAACAATCCCAGCTCTCCCAGCCTTTCTTCCCAGCAGAGCTGCTCCATCCCTCTGATAATCCTGGTGCCTCCTCTGGACTGGTATCAGAAGTGGGACTTTCTCTTGATGATGCATACATCACGCAAAAAAAGAAACAAACAACTGATAAATCAAAACCAAAAGAACTCCAAATGAACAAGAAAATCCCCAACAACAACCACAAAACCACAAACAACCCCTAAAATCCATCACAGCTAGATAAGGAACAATTTGTAAACAGAATTTTTTCCTGGGCTGAATTTTTCTCATGTTACTGCAGGATGTGAAAAGTTTCCAGTTTGTTTAAGGTGAATAGTAAAGCAATCTAGGAAAGCACACTATCAGAGAGACATCATACATGATAATAACCCATAAAGCAAGTTAATTTCTTCCCTTTATTTTTAATTCCACCCAGCCATGAGCCATCCACCATTCAGTGCAAGATGAATGATTCCCACTCCAAATGCTTTTCACTTGTCAAACTCTACCCCAAGCCTTAAGTTTTCCAGAATCTAATGTCAAAACACTTTTTCTTTTGGGTAAATCACTGGGAGCTGAGTCTGTCAAAGGAGAGGATTCACTGGGAGTGATATTAATGACAGAGTTTGGGAGGATTTCAGTCTGTGCCATGGTTTGAGTAGCTTTGAGATGCTGCCCCATCACTCCAGGCCACAGGGATGGATCCAGCCATGTATGAAACCTCTGTGATCATCTTCTCATTAACACATCAGGCAGCTTTTTTGCATTAATCACCTTTGTTTAGCAGACAGGCATTGCTCAGGCTCCCTGTGTTGGGTCTCTGCATGCACAGGACCTCAGAGAGCTTTTTTTATGGGCTTGGATTAAATTTAACAACTTTGCTGTTGCGAATCCAAAAAAGTTATTTCTGTTCCTCCTCCATCCTGACAAGGAACATGGCAGGAAGGAGGACAGGCAGGAGATATCTTTATCACTCTGATACCAACATGGGGGTTTGACACTTGGCAGATGACAGCAAATATTTTAAACCAAAGAAGCTTTTTAGATCCTTTTGCATCCTTGCTCTCTGTATTTCAGCCTAAAGAAGAGAAGGCTCTGAGACCTCAGAGCACCTTCCAGTGCCTGAAAGGGCTCCAAGAGAGCTGGAGAGGGACTCTGGACAAGGGCCTGGAGTGACAGGACAAGAGGCTTCACACTGATAGAGGGCAGGGTTAATTGGGATTTTGGGAAGGAATTGTTCCCTGTGGGAGTGGTAAAGCCTTAGCACAGAGCACCCAGAGAAGCTGTGGCTGCCCCTGGATCCCTGGGAGTGCCCAAGGCCAGGCTGGACAGGGCTTGGAGCAACCTGGGACAGTGGAAACCTGGTCCAGCCCATGGCAGGAGGTGGCACTGGATGGGCTTTCAGGTCTCTCCCAAGCCACAGCAATGTGCGATGCTGTGAGTGTCAAAATGCAAGGCTGAGCTCTCTGCCACACCAGCACAGACCCTTCCTGTTCCTCCTGCCCTCTGTATTCCTTATCTGCTCTGCCCACAAGCTTTGCAAAGAGGAAATACGAAGCTAATAAGGAAGGGGAAGGTGATTTAAAATCCTCTTCCATTTCACCCATGTGCCCATGCAGTACAGCCACATTCTAATGGTTGCATTTTGTCTTATAGGTAAATGCTGCAGAGGTGACATAAATATGACAAAGGAGTTCCTGGTTTGTGGTGCATTGATTCCATTAATTTGACCACGAGGCTCTGGAGAGGGAATTGCACTGCCTACTCATCAATATTTTGCTCTTTTTTTGCTGGAGCCTAGAATCAGGCAAGGCCCTTAAAGAGCTTGTTATAAATGCAGCTCTGGCCTCTGGAGACTCATTCCTGCCCAGGAGTTTGAAAAGAACTATCTTCAACTGAATTAAAAATTTCTCCAAATACATCATGACATTCCAAAATATTGAGCTAGTTCAGATATGCTTCTGGATTTACATGGCCCTGAATAGCTCTTTCTGTCTAGAGGGTTTTCTAAGTTTTTTGCAGGCTAATCATTTCAGCCTCAGAGTTGTTAAAGTTGTTAAAGTTCCACAACCATTTAAAACATGAATCAAAATAAACGTCAACAACCATTTAAAACATGAAACAAAATAAACAATCATTGAATCCATAAGGCAAATATTGATGAATTTTCTTCTGTGGAATTCAATGTCTGATTGCACAGAAAAAACAATGACTTATGCAGCGAGGAGCAATCAGAAATTTCTGGAATTCCTGGTGTGATACTTCATAAAGACAGGCTACATTCTCCCTGTACTTGTTTTCCTGTTATTAAATCAGCATTCATCAACAATACTTGGATAAAATATATTATACTGCATATATATGACATGAACCCAATAAATATATATATATAATATATGTGCCCCATTATTATGGGTCTGATCACAATCTGAAAAGCAGTGGCCTGAAATATAAATTTGCAAAGGCTGATATTGCCCAAGAAGCACAAGATTTAGGCTTCCAGCTCACACCATTATTTATTAGCAATTGCACAAATCATAATTAGGCCTTTTTTTTTAAAAGCCCACACTGGAGGTTTCATTGCCATTTCTTTACAGCAGCCCTTTATAAATCATTCATCTGGAGGTTTCTCTCCCATGTGCCGTGCAAACATTCCTGTAAAATCCTCTTAATGGAGTCTATGAATCAATGCACAGCCAAGTGTCACAGGTGGAATCGATGGCTCCAGAAGCAAGAGGACCTTTTTAGAGGCAGGTGTCGAAAACCCTGACTGAATTAGAAACTTTAATCTATGGCAGGCACTGAAATTTATGCTCCAAAGAGATAGTTTGAAAGTCTTCCATTTTTTTTATTTTTTTTCACTGCTACAGGTATAAATTCCTGTCAACAGCTAAAAGAAGGAATGAGAATTCTTTAGGCTAGAAATAAGGCTGGAGGAATATATAACAGTAAAATTATACTGGTCCTCAAATACATGAAAGGCAACTGGAAAGAAAAATAAAAACAAAAAAGAAAAGGAATTGGCAGTGCTCTGGAGCTTAAAATGCAGAAAGGGATACAGAGGGTGGATCCTGGGAACACTTTTTGGTAGTGAAGGCTGGAACCTTAACCCAAAATTCAGTTATTGAACAGAAGTGACCTCATCACCAGTTATTCCAGGATTGTGAGTTCCAGCCCCACTGGGAAGGACAAAGATTCAGTGACATAAAAATGGCATCACTTGATTCTCCCTGGCCCTCAGAGATGCTGCTCCCCTCACAATCCCACATGAAAGCAGCCCCCAAAGCCTCACTTTGGCTATTTCTTCCTGAAATTCCTCCTTATCCCCAATAACTTCAGTTTGCATCCCATATGCCTTACTTTGTGCTCTTCCTACTCCCTTCACTAATTTTATCTTTTGGGTTTTCAGTTAATGACAAAATATGGATTGGGGAAATATTCCATCACTTGTTTTGCCAAGAGTTTATCCTCATCTGCTTTTTCACACAATGAAACAACGATGTTATATATGGAAAAATGATTTTTGAAGTGTAAAGGTACAAAACCTGGACTGTATTTTCTTTTAGTTATTTCTGCCAATTCAAAAATTCTAAGATAAATCAGCATAATTTCATAGGCTTCTTAGGAAGTTTATCATCAAGTAGTCTTAAAAAAAACCCTACAATTAATCTGTCTGCTGCTTTGTTTTTCTTTTTAAAGAAACAAGACCTTTTGAAGTCTTGATCACACTAAACAGTCTGTCATTTTCATATACTTGTTTGGGTCCAGGAAGTCCTGAAAATAAATAAGTTTAGAGGTGAAGGGAATAAAAGAAAATCAGTAAAAAAACAGAAAAGTGACTGTATTTGTACTTCAGCTTTTTAGAAAAAAAACCCCATGATGTTGCCTCTTTACTCTTTTTTACTCATTAATTAAAGCTGACACTTCCAAAAGCAGTATTGAATTACCTGGGATTTAAGAACTCATCTGCTCTGCTCATCTATTTTAAGTTAAGGTGACCAGACACCAAAGCAGCTGCTGCCTCTAAAGGATAATGGAATTTAGGACCATGTATCCCATACAAAATGTCATCTTTATCCAGGGATGGAGAAACCTTTAACCCTCAAAAGAATACCTTTGAATCAAACAACAGGAAATCTTTCCAGCAGCCTTTTCAAGGTGTTTGAAGAGGGGTGGGGAGAGGAAAGGTTTTAAGGTTTTATTTCAGGGGTTTTGGTTATTTTCGAGTGTTTGATCACCTGGGAAGCAAATCCAAAAGGAACTGGGATTGTTTTCCAAGGTGATAAGACTGATAACTGATAGCACTGATAACAGACTCCATGAAAAGTCTGATGAGGAGGGGCTGAGGGAGCTGGAAAGGGGCTCAGCCTGGAGAAAAGGAGGCTCAGGGGGGACCTTGTGGCTCTGCACAGCTCCTGACAGGAGGGGACAAGCTCTGCTCCCAGGAACAGGGACAGGAGGAGAGGGAATGGCCTCAGGCTGGGCCAGGGCAGGCTCAGGGTGGATATTGGAAAAAAATGCAATCACTGAAAGGGCTGTCAAACTCTGCACAGGCTGCCCAGGGCAGTGGTGGAGTCCCCATCCCTGGAATATTTGAAGATCGTGTGGATGTGGCACCTGGGGACAAGGGTTAGTGCTGAACACAGTGGTGGTGGACTTGGTGATCTTAAAAATATTTCCCAACCTTAACAATTGTCTGATTCCATAAAGCTTCTTAGGAAATGATTCGTGTTGCAGCACAGGTCTAATTTTAGCAGATTGGAGGAATTAAAAATAATCCACTTGTTCTGGAAGTCATTTAAGTTGAGGTTGTTATGTAAGCACTTTTACGGTGAAAAAAATTACATCCAACACAAGCCATGACAGAAACTATCACTGCCTAGAAACTGGCTAATTTTTTAATCACCAAATATATATGTATATTTATATATATGTTTAGACACGAATGTGTGTGTGTTGTGCAGGGAAGAATGAGAATTAAAGAGGGATGTAAAGGCCAGAGATAGCTATTTCTCCCTAATTAAGTTTTCAATCAACAAGGCAATCAGCACAGAGCTGCCATCAGTGCTGCTCTGAGAGCATCCCGAGTCCTGGAGCAGGAGCACCGGGCATTCCAGGCTGAGTGCCTTAGGATAACACTCTCCTACACCCCAGCGGTAAAACAGGGACACGGCTCCCAGCAAAGCCTTTCCCTCGGTCAGGATAAGCAAACAAACCGCTCTGGTGAGCACATCCAGGCTGGGGATTTTCCCTTGAATATCCCATCAAACCAGAGGAGATGTTTGCAAATGCTCAGGTTTTATTTCCCAATAGCTGCCAATCAGAGTGGAGGTTTCCTCAAGGGAAAAGGATGGAAATGCCTTCATTACAAAGGCAGTCTGAGTGTGGAAAAGGCCAAGTGCCCTATGCTAGGTGGAGTTACAACATTTCAGGTGCTCTCCTAATTAATGAGGGGGCCATGGCTAAATGCCACTGATGCCTCAGGTTTTAGCTTTTATATTTTTCAGATTCTGTGCTGCTTTGGTGTGTGGGTCTGAGCTTTGTATCAGGGGATGCTGAGCTCTCTTCACAGAGCAGGGAGACAAAACAATTCCTGCTCCAGCTGGGGACCAAGGACAAATGATCCAAATCTCAGGCCCAAGAGCATAAACAACGTGGGCTGAAGAGAGAAAAACAAGAAGGATGGGACTGCATAACCTAAAGTTATAATGGACAATTAACTCCAATATGCAAAAGCACCAGAACTTATAGAAGTGTCAGACCCCATGACCAGTTGTGCATTTTGGGGCCATTTTGGTTCATCTTGGGTGCAGCCCTGGCTGGGCTCTTGTGCTGCCCAAGGTGGATCCATTGAGGCCTTTTAATAAATCCCTGCTTTATTCTTTAACTCTGTTCAGCCTCTGTTCTAGGTCAGCCTTCTCAAGGCATCATCATGACACATTTGTGATGTCCTGGGGCCTCATTGAATCCCTACTGGGAACAGGAGGGATCAGATTGTTCAATTAACTCCAGTGGCCTCTGGACTGCACTGAAAGCTCTACTTGGAATAAGATGGAGTTCTCCATGGAGAGGCTGGGCACTTCCAGCCCCTGTGGAGCCTGACACCTCCTCACTAGGGCTGAGCATCCAAGAAGAGTACAGGGGAGCTTCTCTTTCCTGCACTTAAAATCAAACTGGGGGCTTTGAAAGGAGCCCAAGAGGTCTGGCTGCCTATATGCAATAATTGCCTTTGAAATTCTTGGTTAAATTGTGGGAGTGAAAAAAATAAATTCATTCTTTCATAGGAAGCAAAAAATTGGAGATTGTTATCATGGAATAGTTTGGGTTAGAAGGGACCTTAAGCATCATCTTATTCTATCCCTTCCATGGGCAGGGACATCTTCCACTACAGATAGAACACAGAACACCCAGTTTTCATTTAAATTTTGCCATTTTTTATGAAGCATCTTAGGAAAAATTAACATAGAGATGGTTTTTCCTGTGGTTACATTGTACAGAACAATGATATGACAATTTAATTGCTGCAATCCACAAACTTTCTCAGCAGAGCTGGGTTTGTCCCTACATTTAATGTTTGTTTATACTTGGGTAGTTAGTCCTAAAAAGGACACAATTGTGCTGTCATCTTCAAAGTATCAGAAAATACATATATTCTACAAATCTCCAAAATGCAGCAACAGAGTAATTGACAGCCATGATTATTGTGCCCTCTAGGAACATTCTGGATGACAGATGATGGTAATTTCCTCATAAATCATGTCTAAACCATGAAAAATGGAATGGAACCTCATTTAAGGAGTATGATCTTACCAGGACTAATGGAGGGGGGTAGAATAATTTGGGTCTGCAATGTTTATTTGAGCTTTTAGGGATAGAATCTTCCAGAAGTTGTAAGCATGTGTGTATAGAGAGAAAAGAATCCCATTTCAGATGAGCAGCACCATCTCTTTTGCCTCTCCTGGGTTGCTGTGGTACTTTTCCTCATCCTGGCTGATTGACAGGAGGGAAGAGCTGCAGCTCCTATTTCAGAAAAAGTTCCTAAGATAACAGTGAAGGGCTTTTTATTCAGGACTAGAGGAATAAAAGGGAAAAAAAGAACATTTTAGACTCTGAGAATCCAAGCGAACAATTTTACATTTTCTACATGCTTTCAAGCTGGAATGTTTTCATTATTTTTAATATAAAGGAATTTTATTTTCTATTTTTGACTAGATTCGTTGAGTGTGAATAAGGCTGTCCTGCTCCACACTACATTTATATTCTGTGAAAAGCTCACAAATTGAAGTCCAAGTAACTTTTTAAAAAACATCATTATCTCCCGCATTCCACCTGTGTCTTTTAACATTTTCTTTTCATTATAGAATGTGGTGCCCAGTTGACTCTACAGTTCAGAAATATTTCATTTACAGGGAGCAGTTTGGGGTATTATGGAATCCCAGAATTATGGGGGCTGGAAGGGTCCCCAAAGCCCATCCAGTGCCATGGGCAGGGACACCTTCCACTGTCCCAGGCTGCTCCAAGCCCCATCCAACCTGGCCTTGGACACTGCCAGGGATCCAGGGGCAGCCACAGCTTCTCTGGGCACCCTGTGCCAGGGCCTGCCCACCCTCACAGGGAAGAACTTCTTCCCAGTATCCCACCTAAACCCATTCTCTTGTAATTTGAGTCCATATGCCCTTGTCCTGCCCCTCCACCCCTTGTGAACAGCCTGTCTCCATCTTTCCTCTCAGCCCCTTCAGGCACTGGAGGCCACACTGAGGTCAGCCTGAAGCTTCTTTTCTCCAGGTGAACAATCCCAGCTCTCCCTGCCTTTCCTCATGGCAGAGCTGCTCCATCCCTCTGATCATCTTGGGAATGGGTGAGAAGTTGGAGCCTTGAGCAGATCCACGTTTGGTGGCACACAGGGGCTGCTAGGGCCACAAGACAAAGGCAAGGAGATCACTTCATGGGCACAATGTACTCAGGGAAAATCAAATCCTTTTCCAATAAGAATAGACTTAAATAATGAGAAAAAAAAATCAAATTAAAACAAAATCTTTCCAATCCCTTCTCCCCAGGCTCCACATCACCCCTGAGTGGTGCTGGGGACGGGGAATGGGGGCTGTGACAAGTGCAATACAGCTCATCTCTGCTGCTCCTTTCTTCACACTCTTCCCTTGTTCTTCAGAGTTCTTCTCCATGGGCCACAAATCCTTTGGAAAAAAAAACCTGCTCCCGTCTGGGCCTTCCCTGGGCTGCAGGGGAATCTTCCTCTCTCTCTCCTTCACTAGCAAAGAAAAAAATACTAAAAAAAAAAAAATAGAGAAAGTACTGTTTTATTTTAAAACTAAAAGCCTTTGAGGACAAACTGCTGATCACTTTACTTTCCTCATCCAAATTAAAAGCAAAAGGACCAAGGCCTTCGGGCAGGATCTGCTGCTTGCATTTGTGAGGGTTTATCATCAGTAAATCATTTCTACCCCTGGAGCACCTTCTCTCATCCCACATCCTCCTCTGTCAGCATCTTCCAGAATGAACAACCCCTTTTGCTTCCAAGTTACAGCACTGGAGAAAGGGAAGGGAAGAAAAGCTTTTTAAATAGGAATTGCAACATTCCCCATTGTTCCTGCAAAAGGCAATTGCTTTAATCTTCAGACATGCTGCATGGAAAACATCTTTGTAAGGACTTCTGCAAAGATCACAAGGCTTGCAGTGCCTTTTAGGAAGAAAACAGATTCTTTCTCTGGGACAACTTAATCAGCATGACAGCTTCATCCAGAACCTGGATTCAGAAGAAGTTTAATGGCATTAGGAACCCTTAGAGCTCCATTAATGTCCCCCATCCTGGAACTGCACTTTATACAGTGCAATGTTCCCTGCCCAACTCAGAGAAGAGGCCTGAATAAATCACAGATCAGTCAAAGTTTAAGCAGGTGAAAGCAGGTAAAAAAAAGTTAAATATCTTTTTTTCCAAATCTAATAAATTTACAGACATAAGATAAGTATTATGAGAGTAAAATTGCAATAATTGATAGTAATACACTTCCCCCCAACACACAGTAAAATGTAAGAGTTTCTGTTTCAATGACTTTACAATTATGTTATAAACACTTAATTTTGTATGTTATGACTAGAGGAATTCCATTTCCAAGCGTTTGCTTTTCTGTAAGCACTGGTTTTGCATGATGCTAAAGTAATAAAAATCCTGAAGGCATTCCAGAGTTCACAGAACCACAGAATCATGGAATGGCTTGAGTTGGAAGGGATATTAAAGCTCATCCACTTCCCATGGACAGGGACACCTCCCACTAAAAAAACTCCCAATTTGAGCTGAAGTTGCCTTTATTTGGTGGAGCCACCTGAATCTCCACACTTCAGACACAACTTCTGTGTCTGATTTCCAG
>NW_005054613.1:244813-275477 GCF_000277835.1 Geospiza fortis
GTTCAGCAGTGCCACCTTTCATGCTCCATCCACAGCTTAAAACTGCAGTAAAAGAAAATTTCAGATTTGCAGAATAGTTTGAGCTGAAGGGACCTTCCAAGGTTGTCCAGTCCAAGCTCCTTGCAACGAGCAGGGACAGCTGGACCAGTGGCTCAAAGTGGCCTTTCCAGGGATCCAGGGGCTTTTCTGGATCCCTGGAAAGGCCACTTTGAGCCTTCTCTGGGCACCCTGTGCCACGGCCTGCCCACCTTCACAGAGAAGGGTTTCTCCCCAGTACCCCATTTGTCCCTGCCCTTTGGCAGTGGGAAGACATTCCCTCTGTCCTGTCCCTCCATCCCTTGTCCCAAGTCCCTCTACAGCTCTCCTGGAGCCCCTTTAGACTCTGGAAGGGGCTTTGAGGTCTCCCTAGAGCCTTCTTCAGGTGAACACCCCCAGCTCTCCCAGCTTGGCTTCAGAGCAGAGGGGCTCCAGCCCCTGGAAAATCTATAAACCCAGTACCAGGATGAAAATAGACTCAAAAAAACCCATGAGGTTCACCGTTAATCATCTCCCCTCAAAGATTTCCACTTAAAATACTGAGTTCCTCAAAGTGGGGTACAGGAAATGCAAAGATTTCAACATAAAAACCCGGTGAAATTAATGCTCCTGCCATTTAAAGCCATCCCTGCTTTGGGACAAGAAGAGTTTTGGGTGCTGAGCTAGAAATGTGCCTTCCACCTCAACACAGGAATCTGCAGGTGCAGCCAGCACAAGCCAAGAAAAGCCTTTGGAATGGTTTGTTTATTTACTGCACAGCACAGTTCAGTCTTGGGCTTCACATCAAACCCAGGGGAGAATCCCTGCTGAGACAAACCAGTGAAGCACCTCTGAAGTGCACATTCCTTTCATATCAAAAGTGAATGCTTTGAGGTTTTGAAAGAATTTAATATTCCAGGAGACGTTACTAAAGCCATAATCCCAATCATTGTCCTCCACAAAGGGAATAAGGAGAATGATGGACAATATCCCTGAACTAAACATAGCTTAAGCAGTCACTTGGGATGTAGAAGGTAAAATATTTCGAGTTTGAAGGTCTAAATGCAAAGTAGCAGATGAGGATATGCTTCCCAGGAAAACTCTAAGGCCTTTAGCAGTGTTTGAAGTCTCTCTTGCAGCCTGTGTACAAGTCTGTGTACCAGCAATCATCCCTGGAATATTCGAACACTTTGGGAAATGTCTGAGCACCAGAGATAACAGGAATTTCTTTTTCAGCCTGGAGAAAAGGGAGCACAGCCACCCTAAAGCAAACACAGAGAGTGGTGGGGCTTAAATTGCAATGCAAAGGAAGAGTTTGGAATCTCAGCACTTTGAGCCTAAAGAAACCCAGCAGAGGTGAACTGTTCATCTTCTAATTAGGGGTGAGGCTCAGGTCAATTCCAAAAATAACTCTGACACAACGTTTGCCAAAATATTGGCTCTTCTGAGGGGGAAAGGAATCTCCAGATCTCTGTGCCCAGAGGGAGAAAAACTAGAATAACCACTGGGAATCACTCTGCTGTACAAAGAGCTGATTTTCTGGCACCAGCCAAAAAAATCCTACCATAACAAAAAATTCCTCATGGAATTCAACATGAAATTCAGGTGCTGCACATGATTTGGAGCGATCCCAGGCAGGACCACAGGCTGGGAGAGGATGTCATTGGGAGAAGCCCTGTGGAGAAGCACTCAGGGGTTCAGGTGGATGAAGAGTGTGGGCAGCAGCTCCAGGGAGGGGATTGTCCCCCTGTGCTCTGCCCACCTGAGACCCCACCTGCTGCATCCAGCCCTGGGGTCCCAGCATGGGCAGGAGGGACCTGGGACAAGGGATGGACTGACAGACACAGGGGATGGCTTCCCACTGACAAAGTGCAGGGTCAGATGGGATATTGGGAAGGAATTGTTCCCTGTGAGGGTGGGCAGGCCCTGGCACAGGGTGCTCAGAGAAGCTGTGGCTGTTCCTGGATCCCTGGCAGTGACCAAGGCCAGGATGGAAGGGGTTTGGAGCAACCTGGGACAGTGGAAGGTGTCCCTGTCATGGCAGGGATGGCACTGGATGCGCTTTGAAGTCCCTTCCAATCCAAACCATTCTGTAATTCCATCATTCTGTAAGAGGGGTAAAAAAAGTATTTCCCAGAATTTATAATCATCAATAGAGAGAATGGACAAAGAGAATTTTAGCCAACAAAATTCAGCTGTTCTGCCTAAACTGTCGCTTGCCCAGCAGCTGAGCTCTCACCAGGTGTTTATGGGATGTGATCACTGCATTGTTCCAAATGCAGGATCATAAAATGTCATTTTTTAGGGAATGGCTCAATGGGAGTTTGGCAGTGCTGGGTTAACTGTTGGGCCTGATGATTCCAAAGGTCTTTTCCTACCTAAATGATTTTATGAAAATTCCAATTATTGGTAAAATAATAGCAGAATTGGCTAACTGCAAGTTACTGGGCTATGTATCACTACAGGAAAACTTTAATCAACTTTAGCAAGAGAACAATAAAATCACCTTTGAGAATTGGCCCTGAAGGAAAAATCAGCTTGTGACCTTGCTCCAAAGAAATGTAATTTTACCCTTGACTTCCAAAGGGTCTCAGTTCTACCTGTGATGAACTTAGGCTCTGCTTGGATTCAGTGTGAATTGTTCCTTTGCCTTTGAGAAATCCATTGGATTCTTAAAGATATTTAGGGACCTTATTTCAGCAGCTGTTTCATCAATATTTGTATAGCTTCAATGGCTTAAATCCTGTCTGTTCACATCTCTAAATACTTTCTCCATTTTTAATTTTCCTCCAGATTGAGCAAAAACATTTAAATTGTTTAAATGAATACAAAAATTGGATTAAGAATACCAAAATGTATAAAAGTCTAGAAAATCAAAGCCAGGCCTCAAATAAAATCCCACCATATTCCATGCAACAGTGGATGACATATTTCTCTCTCTCTCTGCTTTTTGTAACATTTATGCAATATCTGCAATAAGTATATGATCTATATATTTAATATATACAGTAAATAGATGCAATAAATGCAGAATATGGCTTCAGCCAGGATTTCCACAGAAACATCTGAGAATATTATGCTGTCCATGTGCCAATAGGAGCACAGAGCTTTTCACATTATTATTTAATGTCAAATTTTACTTTCAAAGAGAAATTAGAATTGGAATTTATGCCATATTAAAAACAGTCCTTCTAACTGTGCTTAGACACCTGAATATTAAGCTACCCATTTCTAATCACAGTGCAATTCTGTTGATCACTTTTGGGCTGGAAATGTCTTCCCTTCTAGCCACTAGCAAAACATTTAAAATAATCACCAAAACTTCCACGAGACAAAAGCCAAGAAAAAACCCTTCTGTACACACTTCCTCTCATCTCCAAGTTAAAATCAGAGCCTTTAATGTTACTTTAACATGTGTTAATCATATCATTAATGTTATGACTGACAGACAGAAATTAGTTTAATGGAGAGTTCAGGGTCCTTAAATCAAGACAGGCTTTTGGGTTCTCATGATTAATAGAGCAATACCCCAGCCACATGTGCTCGAGCTGCAAGGGAAGATGGATAATGAGCCCCTGCATCCACTGAAGGAATTTTAAACCCTTTGGTGGACTACATTCCAATGGAGCACATTAGACAGGAATTAATGCAGGATCATTTGTCTGTCATAGCCAATGTTCAAAGGGAAAGTGCAGAGACTGAGCAGGGATATTCACAGCTCCAGCTGTGGGAGGGCTAATGAGATGTGGGGTGAATGGGGGGAGAAAAGAGAAAGGATCACTTGGTAGGTATAAAGGTTTCCTTCCAGGCCCAAAGGGGTGTTTGGTGACATGCAAGACTTTCCTGGCTGGTGCAGTGTCCACCTAACAATTCCTAGCTCCTCTCCACACCAGGCCTCACTGGAAGGAGCCTGTCTGCACAGTCCCACCCAATTCTTACAAGAAATTCCACATCAGAAAGACACTGACGCTGTGGTCTCGCTGAATCCAGATTGGTTTGGTTTGGAAAGGACCTCCAAGCCCATCCAGTGCCACCCCGGCCATGACAGGGACAACTTCCACTGTCCCAGGTTGCTCCAAGCCCTGTCCAGCCTGGCCTTGGACACTGCCAGGGATCCAGGGGCAGCCACAGCTTCTCTGGGCACCCTGTGCCAGGGCCTGCCCACCCTCACAGGGAACAATTCCTTCCCAAAATCCCACCCAGACCTGCCCTCTGGCAGTTAAAATAACACGCTATTTTCCTTCTACCATAATCTCTCCAATTTCTCCTGTAATTCACTTAATTCTTTGTCAAATTACTCAGTCTTTACAGAATTTATGGTGTTGGTGGTGTTGCAGTCCTTCAGGGAAACAGCAGGATCAGTAATCTTCCCTTTCCAGAGAGAAAACATGGCCTGGGAATGGTTTTGAGCAGCTCTGTAGAGATGTACTACCAATGACCTGGGGGAATTACAGGTGCGATGTGGTCTGTATGACCCGAGCTGAGTTAGGAAACATTAATTACAGGCATTGAGGCAGTAAATTAGTTTATACACCTTGCTGGTTTTGTACAAAGAGCAATTGTTCTCTGCGTATGTTGCAAAGATAAAAGTCTGAAATGTTCTTGATATTTTTGGCAATATGAATTGTGTATTTGTGCTAAACAAGATCAATATGTGAAGTGTTTATTTTCTAACGATAAAGTAATTTTCTTCTATTCCTCCTCATTTTCTTATTTTTCTTATTTTTCTTAGTGATCTTAAGATCCTCCTACTGCTTCCTTTAAATTGGAAATTATGGGATTCTTATCCTGTATATTTTTGCCTCATTGAGACAAAAAGCAGAGTGCTTTAATTATTTTTTTAATTCATAAGCTTAAGACTAAATCTTTAGCTTGTAATATGTTACATAATTATTGTGAATCCAGTAAAGAACAGAAATTATAGACTGTATTTCAGCAGATAAGCAAGTAGTGAAATGAAATGAAATTAAATAAAATGAAATTAAATGAAATGAATCAAGTAAAATGGCTTGGTTCAGTAAAGTAACTTAAAATGTAACGTGACCCAAAAAAGTCATAGTTTTGTATTAAAAAGGGAAATGCAGCCAAGTAGTTTCTTTCAGATGCAACACTGATCGTGTAGTGGAAAGTTACACAAAGTGTGTCAAACTCAAAATAAAAATTCAGGATTTTTTTAAGAATTCATCTTAATATCCTATAATTAACTCAAAAGAAAAGAAGAAAAAAGAATCCTCCATTAAAAGTAATCACTGGTGAAGGTTTTTGGCTTGAAAAAAGAGCATGAGAAGAGAAGGAAAAGTTGAGGACGAATCAGTTCCTTCCTACACCAACTCCCAGAAAAGATATACTATTGCTGGAATTACAGAAAGAAAATGCAGGGAAGCTCTCTAAGAGTCGCCAGCCCCACATACAATGAGTTTGGCTCCCAAATAATGAAATTTGGGTACAATCAATACCATATTTAGTGAGTTTTTCTTGTTACATGAAAGATGGTAATCCAGTGAAGGGTGTAACTCCCACCCTCAGCATTTGGCTGAGGCTCAGGTGAAACACTGAGCAAACCTGATGACAAAGTGCCAGTGACATTGCTCAGCTTGCCTGATCTCTATTAGTTTTTGAAAGCCCCAAACCTTTCACCCTGTTAAGAATTTGGATAGAAAGGGGAGAAGTCCCTGACAACTGCGATAAGACAATTACTGACTAACTCACCTCCAGGAAAAGTGTTTTTGTAACTTCTAATTGGAGATTTAGTTAAGATCTGAATCAAGAGGGTTTATATTCCTTCTGCATATTCTATTTTAATTGCTTTTTACAGGCTGGCTGGAAGTGCCATGAGGTACAGAGTTATAATTTGAAGATATTATAAATTTTCCTTTGGGGAGTGGAAAAAGCCAGCAGAGAGAAGGCAGTGCTCCAAAGGAACTGCCTCCATTCCTCTGGGAATTCAGTGCAATGCTGCCTTTACCCATTTTAAACTCATCCCTTTGTTCAATTAGTGGAAGGTGCATTTTTCCTTCTTTTCCCTCATTTTATGTGATCAGCCAAAAGAGAGGACCTAAAACACTGTTAAGGGCAAAAATGTACCTTGGGCTTCATGCAAATGAGAACTGGGCTCTGCATTTTAATGAGTGAAGCCTGTAAACTTTGTTCTTGCTCATTAGCTGGAAGATGTGTCAAGATGTGGAAATGCAATGGACGCTGACAGTAAATGAGGTCCAGGGGCCTTGGGGCTGCATCTCAATTTCCCAGTGTTTTAGTTACTCTTTGCAGCCTCTGCTATGATACAGCAGTGATGATAGCAGCCAGGCTAGGCAGAAATTACTGTAAAAGCTGTAACTTTTATAATGAATCCCAAGTTCTTACCAGAGGTTGTTATAATATCCTTAGTACTTCCACAGCCCCTCATAAAAAAACATTGCGCGGCGAGTTGTTCTCTATTAAATTGTTAGACAATCTTTTATTAAAACAGTCTGAAGGCTTCCTGGAAAGATTAAAATGAAACAGTGAGGTAAGTTTTAATCCTGGGCTGTTGGTAAGGTCACCACTTGGGAGGATAACCCGTTTTACAGGCAGGTGCAGTGCTGAGGGAGGGAGCCCGTAACAGCGTTAGCGCCGTACAACCCGCAGCGCCTCATAAGAGAGTTTGGTGTGCCTCAGCAAAAATTCATTCCAGAAGAATTCAATCACTTCTTGGGAGAACTTTCTGATGTGAGAAAATAATTGAGTGCTTGACATCCAGCTCCAGAGGTCAACCACTGAAAAGGCAATATCTTGGCAATAAATTGGGATGAAATTGTCGAATTTGAGTTGCGAGGAGAGTTTGCGGTTTTATGGAGCAGATGGCTCAGATGGTGTGGGGTTCAGGGAGTGCTTTCCACTCAGACAATAGCACACCAAAAGCAACGTGTTTGTGGGGGTTTTCCCATCCTAGAGGGTTTTAAATTAACCATTTCAGACTGAGTTGAGCACTGCAGAAGCCAGCTGAGCTGGAGCTTCACTTGAGACAGAACAGATCTGCTTTTTTAAATCAATCCTGCTGGCCCACAACTTTGTGTGCTTTTTCTATAGGCAAAAAATGGGTCTAACAAAAAATATTATCTCCTTTTCACAGCATGGCCTATTATACATTTAAAAATTATCATGGTTATGGAAACTTTTTTAAATCAATCCCACTGGTCCGCAATTTTGTGTGCTTTTTCTACAGGGAAAAAATGGGTCTAACAAAAAATTATTAGCTCCTTTTCACAGCATGGCCTATTACACATTTAAAAATTATCATGGTTATGGAATCATAGAATCATTAAAGTTAGAAAAGACCATAAATTTTATTTTCATAACCTTAACCAGAAGAGGCTGTTTCTTCTCCTTTGGGGTTAGAGTAACATTCAGTGTTGACACCTGTGACTTTTTTCTTGCAACTCCCACTGTGAGAACAGCCACAAGGAACAATGTGAAAAGCCCTTTTTTTGTAAGAACCCTCAATTATTTTCCGTGGCATTTCAAGAATCCTGTTATTCAACTTTCAAAGCCTGTTGTAGAATCCAAACCCAGAAACTATCAGTGCAAATACTACATCTAATTTTCCTGTCACATTCACCTCAACACAGGAAATCAATCCAGTAGGAAGGGGAAGATTTGAAAATAGATGGCAGTGGCAATCCAATAAAAACCATAAATAAACAGGGGGAAACACCCCGTGTCAAGTGGGGATTTTCAGATTTACTAAATATATATAAACAAATCTGCATTGTGATTTGGGTGGCACTGAGATCACAACTTCAGGGGTTTCACAGCATATGAATTCAAAACTGGGAAGAGGAAAGAAAAACAATAGTAAAAAAAATTACCTAAAATTCTTGAAATCACTGGTAATAATAGTAATCATCATCATCATCATCACTGTGATTTTGTCAAGTTGGTAAATTCTAAAAACCTAATTAATAAAAATATGATGGTAACTACATTTTGAATGTTTTTCCCAAAGGTTTTTTGAGTAGCAGAGTTGCTGGGGGCTTTTTTTGTTTGTCTGCTTTTTGCTCAAGAAATCCACAGTATCCAAAAGAGTCCTCCAAGGATTCAATAATGCAGACAGTTTCTGCTCCAAGTACTTCCAGCAATTGTTGGCATCTTTTAGGACTGTCTGGCTGGAATTTATTAACATATATAGCCAGAGCTCTCTCCTCTATTGAAAGGCAATATAACACACATTCCCTGACAGATTAAAGCAAGCTGCACTATAAATTGTGCAGATTGAGCCCTCTTACACGGCTTATCCTAATCATAGCTCTGCCATTTGCTTCTCATGACAGGATAAAAATAAAAGTACCATAAAACTAAAATAAAATAGACAGTCTGCCATTCCTCCTTTAGAAAACATTTGTCAGAATCTCTTCAAAAATAATTGGGAAGAAAATGTGCTGAATTCTACAATTTATTGAGTCATTTTTAAAGCTTGTCCAGGCGTGTTAAAAGGCTGCATTCTTTATATCAGCTAGCTTAGGAGAGGATGTATTTTACATTGTCAAAACCCTTTTGGAGTTTGCTTTTTTTTACCCTTAAGAATAAGTTTCCCCTGACTTTAAACTTAAATATTTATCCAGTGAGCAAGAAACAGTGAAACATTTAGGTTCACTCACCATGCCAGCCTTCAGTGATCTAAACCCTGCTTCCCCCTGCAATTTTTCTATAGTCTCACAATTTACTTCTCTTTTTCCCTTTTTGCAGTGTCTGCATTTGAACTGTTGCTGCTAAGGAAAGCAGTGTGAAAGTTTTCTTTTGCTAGATATATATATATATATAGATAGATAGATATATAGATATATAGATATATAGATATATGTATTTAAAAGGCAGTTAATGGCATATTCTTCAGCCTTTTTTAAAGAGAACTCTGAACTCCTCAGGCACTTTCAGCAAGAGTAGCTGCTTTCCTTCTTGGTAAGGAAATGGCCACTCTGCAAAGGATGAATTCTGGAAAGTCAGTATTCAGGTGTAATCACAAAGATTAATTCCTGATTCCTCCTTTGTGTTTTTCCTTACCAAAATGAAATAAAGGCGTCTTGGCAAAGGACAAAAAGCACGAGGTGTAAGATATCACCCCTGCAAAGGACAGATTGCGACATCAACTTTGTGACATGGAGATTTGGATGGAATTTTGGGAAGGAATTGTTCCCTGTGAGGGTGGGCAGGCCCTGGCACAGGGTGCCCAGAGAAGCTGTGGCTGCCCCTGGATCCCTGGCAGTGTCCAAGGCCAGGCTGGACAGGGCTGGGAATAAATCTGGGATAGTGGGAGGTGCCCCTGCCCATGGCAGGATGAGCTTTAGGGTCTCTTCCACCCCAAACCATTCCATGATAGCTACAATACACTTACTCTGTGTCTGATACAGAAAACAATAAATTAAACAGCTTTGTTTTTCATACACAGGGACTTTTCAAGGGCCAAGAGTGGCTCAGTACTTGAGAGCTCATGGTCAGGTGTCCTTCACAACTGCAGACCACATCCATTTCTCCTGGTTTTGGAAAAACCTAAGCTCTACCAGCATTTTGTAAGGTTTTGTCATCAAAAAGGTGCAGTTTTGTCAGCCACACAGGATTCTTCTAAAATAATAATTTACATCAATCTAAACTGCTTGAGTCATTTCTGTGGCACTTCAGTTTCTTCTCTGCCCCATCCCTGTGTTCAGGAATCTGCACTGGCCACCTTCCTTACACACTTACACCTTGCACACCAGCTGCTCCAGAGAAACTGATCAGCAGGGTTGGTGCCAACCAGGGCCTAGCACAGTCAAAACCCTGCAGTGGCACCAAATCAGCAAAATAATTGAAGCAGAGAGTGACAAAGGCAGCCTCACTGTTCTTGGCTTCACTAGAGTTTGTCACAGCTGATGGGATGAATGCCTCAGCCAGGAGCTACCAGCAGGGCAGGGAGGTGAAATGGAGGGAGACTGAACAGGCCTCTCTGCCTCATGTGCAAAACCTCTGGTGACATGGAGGAGACTCAGGTTATAAATACAGGAGCCCAGTTAGGCACCAGAAATTGGTCACATGGACCAGGCTGGGAAATGCGTGGGAATGAAGGATTGGTGCTGGAGGATCTCAGCACCAACCTCACTGAGCTGCAGGTCCCTTTGGCTGATCTCAGGAGGATTTTCCGTGTTCTCTTTGCACACCCTGGCAAACAGGGAGCCTTTCAGCTCACAGCATTCCCCTGTGTGCCAGCACCAAGCCATTCCCAGCCTGACAGGGCCCGGCTGCCACCCCATGTGCTGCAGCTGCTGCCAGGCCTGCTCAGGGAGCCCGGGCAGCTCTGCACACATCTCCTGGCCATTGCTCATTTGGGAGCAAGCAGGAGCCTGGGACTGCAGAGACAAAGCCAGCAGCTGCTTTGCTAGGAACCCCAAGGACAGGCCGTGTCCAGGCAGTGGCATCCTGCAGTTTCAGCTGCTGTTGCCAAGCACGTGTCCTCCCAGGCTCGGTGTCTCAGTAGATTTCCAGCGAGGCAGCAAGAGCCGCATTTGCAAATGCATTTTAGTGCTGCAGCACCTCTGGGGGCTCCTGGCACAGCGAGTGGGATCCAATCTCCTGCAGGAAAATCACTCTCTGCCTCCCAACCATTGTATTGCTTATCAATTCCTGTGGTTCTAGAGAGCTCTCAGAAAAGTAAACTACATCTTTGTAATGCTGCTAAACATTCTTCATTCTTCAGATTTCTGGGAACTCAGATGTAAATGTTCTAGCACAAACTTAATTGTGATTTCATAAAGAAACTGACTTCTGAATCCTTCCTCCAGTGCATCATGTTACATGATTTTTTTCCACCATATGTGTTTTCACCTAGGAGTCAGCCCCACTAATTATTAGCAAAGGATTTCTCAACTTAATCATCTTCTTAGAAGACTTTTGGGACCTTAACCAAAAGGTGTTTACTGCAGGGCCTTTTGAAATGCAAATCACTTTTGCAAACTTCAGAAAGCCCCAATCTCTATTTGGATTCATTTGTAAGTAGTTAAAGATCAAAGTCCCTCCAACTTTGAAAGAAGATACAACATCTTTTTGTTCCAAAATGTTGATTTATTTTCCCCACAAACTTTCACAGCAGTGTTTGGTCTCATACTTTGCGGTACCTGCAAACAGCAGTCAAAAATCCTTCTGGCTGTTTCTGTAATGATTAATGAGTTGCAAGATGCATTTCTTTATTTCATAACCTTTACTATCACAAGAGGTCACTCAATCTGTGAAGGTGACAGCTTTGGATATAACTTTACAACATTAAAAATGTGTGACCCACAGTAAATTACACAACTTGTTCTTTTTGTGGGCAGTGCTGTCAGTGTTTTTCATCTGTGGCTTGTCTGCAGACCAGGAGAGCTCTTGCAGCCCCATTTGTCATGTAGAGAGAGCTCCATGGTGGAGCCCGTTAAAAAATTCTCATGGACCACTTTGTCAGAAGAGAAGTGTCTGAACTTATCCATTACACTAACTCAGGAGGAACTGAAGCTGCTTGAAAATACATCAAGCCATTTTTATCCAGACCCCTATTTGAAGCTAGCTCCTAATATGCATTAGAGAAATTATTCCAGCCTGCAAGTTCTGGTGCCATCTGGATGAATTAATTTCAACCCGTTCCCCCTGTTACCATTTCAGACATAATGATTCAGTTGTTGGTACATTGATTTTCCAGCTTCTTTTTCACTCTTTACTGAAAAGAAATGGCAGTGAAAGTCTATGTGTACAGTATGGACTATTTAAAATACTAGACACACCTGAAGTTGTTATTTGTAACTGTTGTGACACACAAAGGTACCTCCTGCTGCACCTATGAGAATGGTCTGTGTTGGAAGGGACCCCAAAGCCCATCCAGTGCCACCCCTGCCATGGCAGGGACACCTCCCACTATCCCAGGTTGCTCCAAGCCCTCTCCAGCCTGGCCTTGGACACTGCCAGGGATCCAGGGGCAGCCACAGCTTCTCTGGGCAATGTTACAGGATGGCTGAATCATTAAGGTTGGAAAAAAGACCAATGAGAGCAAGCTGTGCCCAATCCCCACCGTGTCCCCAGCCCAGAGCTCTGAGTGCCTTCCTGGGACACCTCCAGGCATGGGGACTCCAACACCTCCCTGGGCAGCCCCTGCCAAGGCCTGACCACCCTTTCCGTGCAGAAATTCCTCCTGCTGTCCAACCTGAGCCTGCCCTGGCCCAGCCTGAGGCCGTTCCCTCTCTTCCTGTCCCTGTCCCTGGCAGCACAGCCCGACCCCCCAGCTGTCCCCTCCTGTCAGGAGTTGTGCAGAGCCAGAAGATCCCCCCTGAGCCTCCTTTTCTGCAGGCTGAGCCCCTTCCCAGCTCCCTCAGCCCCTCCTGGTGCTCCAGACCCTTCCCAGCCCCGTTCCCTTCCCTGGGCATGCTCCAGCCCCTCAAGGTCTCTCTGGCCACGAGGGCCAGAACTGGACACAGCACTGGAGGTCCCTCAGCAGTGCCAGCACAGAGGGACTGTCATGACAAGAGTCAGGCATTTCTACATATCAAAACACCATTGAAGTGCAAAAAAATGTTTTATCAAACTTCAGCATATGATGGTTTGCTTTTTTCTCTCTTCTTAGAGCTTAATTTAAAAAGTAAGTGGAAAAGGTCAGTAATAATAAAAAAAGGACAAAAATTCATTTTAATGTCCAATTTATCCTAAAACTTGGATAAAATTTATCCTAGAACTTGGTTACTCAAATACTGAGTAGAGGGGTGTTTTTTTAGTCCTGTCCAAGTCACAGATGCCAAACTCTGTAGATTAAGCCAGCAAGAATGTCAGGAGGCACTACAAAAGTGAGGTCAGAGATCAGAGGAGAAAAGAAGAGGATATAAACCCCAGGTCATTCCCATGCATGGATAGGAGCCTGAGGTACCAGCTATAATTAGCTGGGACTAGAAAGCATGGCTGACTTTCCTGCTGGAATAAATGGGCACAGAGCTGCCAAAGCCAGCACACCTATGACATTTACACTGGCAGAATATCTGACCCACATTCCCCCTGGTCCCTTCATTTTGCCCTGCTAACTCCATCATTTCCATCCACCCTGCTGCCATCCTTATTCCTGCCTCTCCATCCTCCCAGCTTTTGTCGTAGTAACCCCATTTACAATCCATATTTACCTTCCTTACTGGGGGATGGAGCACATTGATTAGCATGATTCCAAATAGATAATTTCAGGGACACATCTCCTTCAAAGAGAAGATGAAAAATGGTGCAGTAGAGCTGGAAAGATACTTCTAAAAAAGCCAGAAAAGACAGTTAATGCTCAGCATGGGGGGAGGGAGGGTGGAAAGGTTAATACACTCCACAGAGCCATTGCTTAAATTAAACCTGCCCTTTGAATGCTGCCTCGCTCCAAGATACACCGGATACCATCTCAAATTGCCTCGGCCTTGCTTTCTTCTTCTCTCCCTTTCATCCATTCAGTGAGTCCTGACTCCTGTCAAAGGCACCTGGCAGAAAGATTGAACTCCAAAGTGTTCCCGGAAAAGAACTTAGATGAGCTTTCTCCCTCTCCACCCCTCTCTCTTCCCCCTCTCCCACACATTTTTCTGTTCACACCTTGGCTGCAAGCTGCCAATTCCTGAGCAGGAAAGCTCAGCCGCAGCTCTTCCTGGAGACAGCAAAACACTGGCAGGCACCTGGGAAACTTAAGGAGCAGGGAAAGACTAAAGCAGGAAGAGAGGAAAAGTGAGCAGAGCTTGCTCTGATTGCACAAGTTCAGCTGAGCCTTGGTGCTGAAGTGGAGCCTTGAGAAGGCTGACCTAGAACAGAGGCTGGACAGAGTTAAAGAATGAAGTAGGGATTTATTAAAAGGCCTCCACAGATCCACCTTGGGCGGCACAAGAGCCCAGCCAGGGCTGCGCCCAAGATGAACAAAAATGGTCACAAAATGAACAACTGGTCATGGGGTCTGACACTTTTATAAGTTCTGCTCCATTTGCACATTGGAGGTAATTGTCCAATTACAGCTTTAGCCCATGAAGCCCCATCCTTCTTGGTTTTGTCTCTTCAGTCCACGTTGTCTGTGCTCTTGGGCCTGAGATTTGGATCATTTGTCCTTGGTCCCCAGCTAGAGCAGGAATTGTTTTGTCTATTTATTCTATGAAGAGAGCTTACCATTCCCTAATATGAAGCTCAGACCCACACACTAAAGCAGTACAGAATCAGAAAAATATAAAAGCTAAAACCTGAGGCATAAGAGGCACATGGAAAATCAAGGGAGCATAAAGAGTTTTCTTAATAGGGAAACACTGCACAGCATCTGAATAGTTCTCTAGGGAGGAAATTACTCAATGCTTTCATTGCTTGCTGAAATTGGAGAGCTCATCTTGTGCTCCAGCAAATCCTTTGGGTGTGTCTTCTTTTCTCCTTCTTCTCACTTGCCCTTCTCCCAGAGGTCACAGAATCACAGAATATTCTGAGTTTGAAGGGACCCTCAGGATCATCCAGTCCAACCCCTGTCCTTGCCCAGACACCCCAACAATCCCACACTGTGCATCCCTGGGAGCGTTGTCCAAACCCTCCTGGAGCTCTGGCAGCCTTGGGGCTGTGCCCATTCCCTGTTCAGTGCCCAGCACCCTCTGGGGAAGAACCTTGCCCTGACCCACCAGACCCTGCCCTGGCCCAGCTCAAGGTGAGGCAATCAGGAGCTTGGACGAAGTTATAAATGAACTTCACAGCCTCAGACTTCCCATGGGCATCCAGGAGGCCACGTGAGCCACAAGACGCTCCTCAAATTGTAGGATTTCCAAGAATTTCCAAACTTCCTAAAACCCACACCATAGCTAGCAATTCCAGGGTAATTACGAACTGACAAACATCATAAAGTCCAATTGCTGGGATCTGAATGGAATAATCAATCTCTAATTCAAGAAAATTGCCACACTTACTCACAATAATTAAATATTATGTGCATGTATAATTAATAGATGTCTAAACCATCCAGAACAACAAATCCATCTTCATTTCAATTTAACAACAGAGGGCGTTTAAATGGAAGCTGATTGATGCAATGGAAACTGATGGATGCAATCACAGTGTTTACCTTTTTTTTTCTCCCCATTTCTTCAAAGCAGTTCTTTACAAGCTCATGGCACTGAGAAACTCCACTTCCATGGAATTTAATGGCAAAATTCCACATGGGATTAGCATGACAGTGGATACTGACAGCAAATACCCAGGGCTTTGAAAACTCCATCCTGATGTTTCTTCCAGGATGTGTACAGGCTCTCACAGTGGGAATTTTCATATCCAGTGCCTCAGTTATCTGGAATTTTATACTCAAGCTTTACAATGGCTGCAAGCATTGGGCAGAGATTCCTGGGAATCACACCTGATCCAAGCTCAAATTAATGCAGGAAGCAGGCTGGCTTCCATTCACACTGACTGCATTTCAAATGGGCCTTCAGTGCATAATGATTAATATTTCGCTATAATTATTTGTTCCAATTAAATGTAGCATGATTAAGTGACATTTTCCCCTGTGAAGCGAAACTGCATTTTTTTCTTAAAAAAGAAGCAATGATAAAATTAATTAAGGGAGGTTTGACTTGCTTATTTTGCCATTTAAATTGCTCTTCTTTTTCCATTGCTAATTGAGAAATTTAATTTCTCCAGGATAGTTCTATTGTACACAAAAGAGGCTGCAATCTGGTAATTAAAAGAAAAAGGAATATTGCTCCCCAGAAACATTAAAAATAGAGAAAAGCCATTCAGAATAATAAGACCAATAATAGCTCCTGTTGATTTGGTCACCAGCTTTAAATTTGACAATAAGTTTTGAATACTTGGTTTATGAAAGATATCAGATACAACAGCAGGAAAAAATAGACTCTTTGTACCATTATTTGAAATTTCCCTGAAATAAAAGTTGAGTAACATGAAAGGTGCTTAAAACTCCCCCACATTTTCTTAGTATTTTTCTCAAGAACATTGGCTTCTGAAGAACTGTCAGAGTTTTTTTCTGGAGGAACCTCAATTGTGACTCCTGACCAGACAAAGTTCTCTTCAGCAGAACTTTCACAGCAGAGAAGTTCCAACTTGCTCTGGAATTCCATTCCCTTGGATATTCATTACCTTCTGGCTGATATTTTTAAACCTGCCTATGGGATTTGGATGCCCAATTCCCATTAAAATTAAAACGGGAAATGAGTAACCAAATTAAGTAATTGAATTAAAATTAATGAGAGCTGGGTGTCCATATCCTTAAGGCAAGTTTGAAAATTCCAGCTAGTCGAGTCTTAGGACAATGCCTACATTTCAGGACAAATATGTGTGCTCTGGATGGGCACTGACCTACAGGAAACAGGGAGAGGTGTTTCTGCCAGACAGTGGGAAACACTTCTGTCAGTGGAGGAAAATATCTCCAAACACTGACCAGTGCTAAAAAATGACAGAATTAAACCCCATGTATTAAACCCCATTCAAATCCTAGGCAATGGCTGCTCATAATTCAGATAATAAGGGCTATCAGAGCATGATTTAGAGCTGCAGTTTGATTTTTAACGAGGGATTGTCATAATATATTTAAACATTAGTATATACTATTATTCAGAGCTTCCCACAGATTTTCCTGTCACTTCAAACATTATTATTTTATATTACTAGAAGAGATCAATCACTTCCATTTAATATATTTAAAATTACTGATTTTCCCCCCCATACCCTGCATAGCTCTCCTGTCATAAAAAACAGTCCACAAAGTTTATGGGTCAGCAAGAAACTGGCTAATAACACAAATCATAGATTTATATTAGCACTGGAAGTAGGATTTGTGCCTCCCAAAAGTATTTATACTTTTGCTGACAACTAAAATCATACAGCAGTAGAAATCTGTGGCAGCCTAATGGACTCGGGCTCAACTTTGTTTTGCAGTTTTTAGAGTGAACTCTCATTTACCAGCAGACTTTAAACTGAGTTTTTAACTACCCCACTCTCATTTTTGCTACATGGATGTTCAGGGATCTCCCTACCAGTCAGCCAATTCTTGAAACAAACTCTCTTCATGTCACAGCAAAGATGTCAAATTTCACCGACACAGAATTCGTCTGAGAGTTGAAGGTATGGCAAAAGTGAAACCTGTGTTTTATCAAAGAAAAGAACTTTCTATTAAGTAATCTAAGTATTGATGGAAATTTAATAGTTGGCCAAGCAATATATAGTTAATGTCTTAACACTGACAGTTCTCTCTCTAAGTAGAATTTCAGATTTCCTTCATGCCTCTAAAAGAGTCTCTTAATCTTCTGTAACCCAAAGTACACATTGGCAAAGCAGTTCCAGGTGAATCACTGCAGGCATATCCCAAAATCCTGGATGTGCCCACATCTTGTGCTACCCCTGGAACAGGTGGCTGAGGCCAGCTTGGAGGGGGCTTGGAACAATCTGGTCTGGGGCATAAAAATCATCCCATTCCACTCCCTGCCCTGCAGGGTCACCTTCCACTACTCCAGGTTGCTCCAAGCCCCATCCAGCCTGGCTTTGAACACTTTCAGGGCATAGCTTATAGGTACTCTCCTTCCTAATCCATTTAGACACAAATCCAAGAACTGCTGGTGGAAAAAAAAATTAACACATTTTAGAGAGTTTAGGAAAAATCCCGTAAAAACACAAAGGTTATTCACTGTCCTGTGATGATCTGTGATATACATCATTATTAGCCACATCTCACCGTTCACTGCCCTGAAATTTCCCCAGCTTTCTCTCCTTCTGCTCCATGTTTTATTAGTTTCTTTCTAATTTATCACCACACGCATCCAAACAAGAAGCTGTGTCCTATTAAGCACTTTACAGGATTTACATTATACAGCCATTACTGGAAATGTTGAGTGTCATTAATAAAACTGCTGCTAATTTTAAATAAACTCCACCGTTTCACAGAGGAACATGAGCAGATATAAAACTTGGGGAAAAAAATCAGATTTATAATGTCATAAAGGATAATTACCAAGAACATTATCAAGGCAAAATTTCTTCTCCTCTCCCTGTAATTAGTGTCCAAGGATCTATTTAGAACTTCTGCTTCCTCTAGGTAACATAACAGTGGTTTGGAGGATACACAGCACAACTCACTGATGTAGATCTGGAGGGGAATTTCTATGAGGAACAGCCGAGGCCACTTGGCTCATTCAGCCTGGAGAGGAGGGGACTGAGGGGAGCATAAATGAGGGATGCAGGACACAAAGTAATGGCTGGAGCTGTTCCAGGGCAGGGTCAGGCTGGAAATCAGAGAAAAATTCTTCCCCAGAGGGTGCTGGGCACTTCTCAGACTCCCCAGGGAATGGGTACAGCCCCAAGGCTGCCAGAGCTCCAGGAGGGTTTGCACAACACTGCCAGGGTGGGATTGTTGGGCTGTCTGGACAGGGACAGGGGTCAGACTCCATGATAAAAAATAAATAGTAAATGAAACAAGAAATGAAAATAAACAGTCTCCCAAATAACTTCCACTTCAGCTTTCAGCAGGTCCAAAGGTTATTTGGTTTTTTGTTTTATTTAAGAATCCCTACACAGGAAATGTTGACACCCACCAACAGCAAACCCCAAACGAAGCCTGGCAGTTGTCAGGTACGATAATCACAGAAGAAAGCTGTGACAACTTCTCCTTTAGAATGTCTGCATTGCACTCCCAAGTGGCTCTAAGTTGTTGCAGGTGTTCTTTGCAGTGCCTGTGTTGATTCTTCACACTGCCTGATCCGGGCACTGCTGTGTGCTTTATGTGTGATGACAAGAAGAGGGGAAAATTACATTCTCAGCCAGTTCACATCACCACTTCCCTAAATTCCTGGGAGACACTGGCAGGGGAGGAGCTGCCACAGCAGCCTCTCCTGGGAGAGCAGCAGTTAAATGTCCGTAGATGTTGTAGTGCTCCAGTGCAGGCTGATCCTTAGGGATGACACTGGCACTCACTAAGCTGCTACAAGCCTGTGACAAACCTCCAGAGACCTTTATTTACTGCACTGTTATTCTTCCCAGAGCCCAGATAATTGGAGCAATCCAATTTACAGTCTGTGTGACAACAGTCAGACGTGTTGGGGTGTTAGAGGGGACCTTTGACGTGACCTGTCAGTGAACTGTATCTGTATTTCAGGAGAGGTTAAAGCCAAGTCCAATCTGCATTTCCCCTAGGGAACGTTATGGTACTTTCCAAACCACACACTTGTCCCATATTTCACCCTTGCTCCAAACACCAGCTGATTTATTCACTATACATGCTGCTTAACTATTTCTTTCCAGCTGTTTCATGTGTGCCTGTTGCTTTTCCACAAGCAAATCCTGAGGCACTGTCCTTAGGAAACCAGCAAAAAATCATTGCAGCAGCCATGGTGGAAATTGTTCCCTTCTTGCTTGCATACTGGCTCTCTCTAGTCCTGTGCACTGAGGGCACTTTCAACTTAATTTGGGAATATTGGGCCGAATGGAAGCTTTGGAGAAGGTTTATTAGGGGGAGCCTCCTGCTGGGTCACACCCAAATCCTTCCCAGAGGGGACTCTGGATGTGGCTGGATCCAATCCTGTAGCCAGGATATTTTCTGAAAAATCCTTTTGCTAGGATTTTTTCTCCTGGGAAGCTGAGAGGCCTCAGGAACAAAATGTAAACATTGATTATCTGCTGCTGTGGAATGCAACAGGTGCATCTGTGATTGGTCTCATGTGGTTGTTTTTAATTAATGGCCAATCACAGTCCGGCTGTCTCAGACTCTTTGAGAGTCACAAGCTTTTGTTATCATTCCATTTTTTCATTCCTTTCCACTCAAGCCTTCTGATGAAATACTTTCTTCTATTCTTTTAGCATAGTTTTAATATAATATATATCATAAAATAATAAATCAAGCCTTCTGAAACATGGAGTCAGATCGTCATCTCTTCCCTCATCCTGGGACCCCTGTGAACACCACCACACAATCCCAGCCCCAGGCTTGGTTTGCCTCAAGGATTGTACAGGTGTAACTGAGCCTTTGGATGGGATGGAAACCCAAACATAGTTATATGAATAATAAAATTATTTATTAAAATTGATGATGATGATAATAATAAATATCTTAACCAGAATTATTTAGTACAAAATGTAGACAGATCTACCTATGAGCACAGTGCACTATTTATTGAAGCAATGATATTAAAGCTAGAAAAACAGTTATTAAATAGTTATTGATGTCACTCACCCACCCCAGTGACAAATCTCTTTCCTCAGCCTCAAGGAATGACCTTGAGAGTCTCTCCACTCCAGGGAGGAATCTCCACACACTCCTAGAAGGGGGGTGTTAGACCCTCCTGTTAAAAAGTGGGCTGGGTTTTTATGGACTAAAGTTGTGCCAGTGTTTCCCATAAATTCATTTGACAGACAAATGCTGAATATTTAAAAGTGCTAAGCAAACTATTCAATAACAGAAGGGCTCAGTCTGGATTTTGGCTTTACATCAGCAGATTTTTTTCCCAAGTGTGCGCACACAAGACCAACAAAACAGCCTCACATTGACTAATATTTATTAATCAGCAGTGCCTGAAACCTCTTAAAAGCTGGAAAACAGGCATCTGAAAGAGCTTCTCTCTGTCTCAATAAAAACATGTAATAAGGAATAATTTTCCCAACAGGGAGCCTGCTTTAAAAAGCTTGCATGTTCTTCCACCAGCTCTGCATTCTTCAGAGGTTTCTTTCTATGTTTCTCCCAGATTTTACACAAAAAGGAGAAGAAAGACAATCAAGTTCTGGTTAGATTTATTTCTGTAGGCCTAGAAAATGATAAATCAGGTGTAATCATACCTGAGCTGGTCTTACACACCTTGACCATGCCCAGCATTCAGTAGGTCTTCAGCTGTGTGGAGCTGACACAAAGTTCAACACATTCCAGCTGCACCTCAGTGGAATATCCCTCACTTCTCCCACTGTGTCTCTGTGTTTTGGGCAAAACACAAACAGATTTATGCAAAATTTACACAGACTTGTGAAAAATTTATAGACAACATGGAAAAATACAACATAATCATTCAGTTGGGAGGAATGGGCAGTGATCATCTTGTCCAAGCTCCACACCAGGTCAGGGCTGATTGATAGATTTGTGAACCAGCAGAGGAAGTTTTATGCCAGATAACGACCTTTGAATATCAGGATGTTTTTCAGTCTGCTGTTCCTACATCACAACAAGAAACTGTGTTTTAATGTCTTATTTCGCTTATTATGAGATCATAGAAATAGTTCTTTTCTTTCAGCATTTTTCTTTTTATGGCTACAAGCTTATCCAGCAGTCAATCCCTTTCCTTTCACCTCCTTACACTGTCACCTAAGCTTAGGCTGAGCATAAGTCAAAATAGCTCCATACATTTATTTTTATTACCAAAAAGCCTTGAAGGCTCAGGAAATGCAACACTTGCTGTGGAAATGCTGCAGGGTTTCATACTGGCATAGTCACTGTCTCTAAAAACTTACCAACTTGACATAATGAAAATTGTAATGAAACACTCTATATAAAAGCATAGCACTGAAACTGTGATTTTTATTAAAAAATAGTACTTCAGGAAGCAGTCAAATTTGAAGTTACAGCTAATTAGATTATTCAAGTCAAATTGCTTGTTCTAGAAAGCATGAGTAATGAAAACACTTTTGTTACATTTTAATTTTGATGCAAGTCAAATATTTGTTTCAGAAATTTCCCAGATATAATAAAAGGGCATAAAGCCAGAAAGGAACTTTAAGAGCAAAACACAATTGTTGAGCTGAACCTATTTCTTCTCCAGCTTTTTATTTGTTTGTTTTTCCTGTTTTACCAGCAATTCTCACCTCACTATTGCATGATTTTTCACTTTAGCAAATGCACCAGAGCAATCAATGAGCTTTACTGTCCTTCTAAAATCTTTGGAATCTCAGAAAATTCCAGCCACAGACATTGAGCAACTTTCTCAAGGTCACAGAAGGAACTGGGAAATTATTTGAGTCACAGTCCAATAGCTTGGACCTCCTCCCTCAGTAGACCTCATTAATAAAAACTGGCTGAATTATATTAATAGGAATTAATTTTTTTCCAGGCTGGAGCTGTGTTTGATAGGAATAGGATACAACTGGCTCTCTGTGGCATTCCTAACCCTTAACTATAACGTGTGTGTAAGGCTGTGACAAATGAAAGGACTCACGTGAGCATCGTTCTGAGAGAAAAATTAAATATGTAGGTCAAGAGGCAAGCAAAGACACACCAGGTTCATGCATTTGGACCACACAGGAGAAGTTTTATTTGTTTATTTTGTATGGTTTTGTTTGCTGTGTCACGACAGGGCTTTTATACAGGCTCTCCCTCGTGCCTAATAATTAATGAGTTTATGATGATTATGGTGTAACAAATGAACATCACTCAGCATCCTTTGACATAGCATCATAATGGTCCCATTTTACATTTTGAAGCTTCTATTCCAGTTTCCCTGCTCCTTTTTCTGCCAGCCTTTTCTACTCAGCAATGTGCATTCTGTGCCAATTAATAAGCAAATTAATGCCATGACTAAAGTTCCTTTGCTTTAGCTTAGAGATCTCCCCTCTAGATTTCCTTTACCTTCCTCTCCGAGGTGATGACAACCCTTATCAGATTTATTACCATTGTCAATCAGTAGATTATGAGCATTCATCTGAGACAAGGGTTCCTCACCAAAGCAGACAGGAATTTGCATGTAAACAACCTGTTTAATTTCTCCAGGTAAGAGCCTGGCTGGAAATGCTCCTTCATTAATCTGGAGGTTACAGAACTGAGGCCTGTTTTCATCCAAAATACCAAAACTCTCCCCATTTCTCACCCTTCTCCCCACCATTAGTGCAAAATCCCAGAGCACACAATGTGCTGGCCACAGATTTTGTCTGTAAAAACTGCACATTGAGTCTTGCTCTGAACTTCTTCCAAACTTAAACTGACTTCTTAAAGATTGTAAATAAAACCAGTTTAAAACACCCCAAAAACTAAACCAGGCAAACCCAAAGATCACCTAGACATGACTGAAGTAACAGGGCTGCTAAAGTACCCAAAATTAAGTAAAGTCAGATTCCTCCAAGGTTGCCACCATATAGACATTAAGTGAAAGCTGGCATTCCCAACGATTCCTACTCTGATGGTGGGATCTCCATCACAACCACAACTCCCAAACATGTAGGCTACAGTTAACCACTGCTAACCTCAAAGTTAAGCATCTCTCTTCCACTGTGGGGAACTGTGAGGAGTTATTTTTAAAGTAGGCATTCTAGGGTGAAATTGAGTCAACCAAGGCACCCTTGTATCTGAGAATGTTTATTGGTAATGAAAAAAAAACCAAAACAAAAACAGGATGAGGGCAGGATTGGAGGCAGGCAGGGTTGGACACAGGTGGTTCAGGTGGGGACAGACACGAGGGTGAGCAAGAGTCAGTGAGGGCAGGAGAGCCAAAAGGCAGGCTGGAGCCAGGACAAAAAGGGCAAAAACAGGCCAGGGCCAGAAGGAGACCTCAGCAGGCTGGAGCCAAAGCAAAAACACAAGAACCAGAAGGCCCCCAGACTCAAAAAGCCCCAAAGAAAAGACATTAAAAACCCTAAGTTACCAAGCCCCCAGAGCTTCTGGTACAGTCACTTTTATGCCCCCTGACTCCTCCCTAAGTCCACCTGGTCCGCCAGGAGACCATGGGCCCAGTCCAGCCTTCCACAGTAGTCCATTGGTGGGGCCTTCTGCATCTGATTGTGATGCCTTAAATTGTATCTTTTCTATTTTTCAGATTCTGTGCTGCTTTAGTGTGCACTTCTGAGCTTCATATGAGGGGATGGTGAGCTCTCTGCACAGAGCACAGAGACAAAAAATGCCTGGCTGTATTAGGTCTCTTCAGGCACGGGAGAAGGCAGGAATGTCTGGGATTCAACATGGCTTTCAAAATCACTGCCTTTTTAATTAAAAAGGGCTCTTCTGAAAGGAGAGAGTTTCACAAAAAGAAAACAAAAAAAAACCTCTTTATTCTTTTTGCTTCAATTCTACTTAATAATTTATTTCCAACACTTATTTCATCATGAACTTCCTGTTTGGAATGACTTAGTTATTAGGAACAGGTTAAAACTGATGTCCCTCTTTTCATATAAACACTCACCCAAAATGCAGGTAACATGGAAATAACTTTCTTAATAATTGCAATATCAATTTCTTCCTCCCCAAATAACTCATTATTGAAAGACCTTCCCTACCTACCTTGTGCTACACCAGAGCAGGGCTTTGTTTCCTCTTGGAAATCACTGATTTGGTTAAGACTTTTAATCTTAAAACCTGCTAAATTGTGATAACAATTAGGTTGATTTCCTTCCCTCTGCAAGTGCTATACCAAACCCCATCAATCAAGGTGTATCTAATTATGAAACTAAGTTAGGAGGTGTTTGAACAAGATGGCTCAGGCTCTCAAGGGACCTGAGAATTGAATTGGTACTCGAGACATATCAAATTAGTTAATGATTTGGGGACCTTTATTCTGCAAGAGCATGGAAATTAAAAAAGAATAATGAAATTCATTAGAGCTTGGGAACATGCGGAAAGGAGGACATTTGGGCCTCACTGCATGGGAAGTTTAGGACCTGCTTTATCTTGGTAGAATAAAGACAAGTGGTGGTGAGGGGAGAACTCCTGGCTTCACTATTCACCTTACAGGTGACCACAGCACTGCTCATCTCATTAATTATCAAACACAACTGAGCCCTGGACTAATTCAAGCACTCACAAACAGCCATGGCTTGGAGCTGGGGGGGGTTTACCCCCTTTTTAGAGGAGGAAGAAATGCAAATCCTGGCAAATTTGCCTTTGGAAACAGGGAGAGCCTGTCAGGTACATGAGTAGTGCTGGTGCTGCCCTGACAGAGCTGCAGGACAGCACACCTGAGGAGAAGCTGATTTCAGCCAGATGGTTCTGAGCAGTGTCTGTGCTAATCTTGAACTCCTCACTGCTGTATTGAGACACTGGTTTATAAATCGAGCTCACTCTGTGTGTTCATTTTCTTCACAGCCCCTCCAAAATCAACACAGAGACAGCAGAGACAATCCTGGCATTAAGGAGGAAAGAGTTTGACCACAACTCCTTTGAACAGGGGTGGAAATCTCTGCATTATTCAGCTTTAAGTCACAGGGAGTTTGGGTTTACCTCACACTCTGCACTGAGTCCACTTAAAACACCAAAATATCTCCTGATGCCTAATTAATTCCTTCAGTTTGGAATCTCTTACCTGTTCAGCACCTATTTTAGCAATACAGAATCAAGGAATCCCAGAATAGTTTAGGTTGGAAGGGACCTCAAAGGTCATCCAGCCCCTCTACCATGGGCAGGGACACCTTCCACTCTCCCAGGCTGCTCCAAGACCCATCCAACCTGGCCTGGGACAATTCCAGGGATCCAGGGCCTGCCCACCCTCCCAGGGAACAATTCCTTCCCAATATCCCATCTAAATGTTCCCTCCTTCAGTTTAAAGCCGTTCCCCTTGTCCTGTCACTCTTGTGTTATTCTGAAATTGTAGTATTACAAAAATGGATTAAAAAAAAAGAATGTCCTATTGCCTATGGTTTTTGTTTTGTTTTGTTTTGTTTTTTAAGTAGAAAACACAACATACAAAGTTTAGTCAGAACTCAGAAGGTGCTTTTAGATGAGGAAAAACCACTAAGGTATAAAAATTTCCTTGTACAGTCCTACCTGCTGTAATGGAGCAGTGCAATAACACTGTTGGTATCAGTTGACACAGTTCCTCTAAGTAAAGTAGAAACAATTCCAGACTACAGGAATTCTAGAACTTGGTCATTTTAAGGGCCTGGTGTGACCAAGTATTTTGGGCTTAAAATTGTGCTTTTCATTGTTTTCCTTCAGCAGAATCCTGAAATGTTGAAAAAAGTCCCCATTTCAGTGACAGCTTCCTCCAGCCTTGCAAACCAAAAGCAGATTTCAAACAGTAACAACCACTTTCTTCTTTCTCAGGTCCTTCAGAAGAGTTTTCATAATAATCACCTTGTAAATGACATATTTACAACCTAGCAAGCTAAAGCTGAAGGTTCAGGAGGGTTTTCAGGAGATCTTGGGGTTACCCCGAAAAGCCAAGACAGATTTGGCAGAATTGAATGACATGGTATAACACAGATTTCACATTTGGGGATCCTTCACTTCAGTCAGACATTTGCAACACACATTTGCCTAGGGTTACCAAAAACATCACAAGATTTATTTTCCAATAATTTTTCTTTGGCAAATTAAAGGCAATTATTTAAGTGCCTTTCAGGAAGACATTAAACCCAGATATTTCATAAACAGGGCTTTAGAGCATGGGCAAGGAGCTGCTCACACAATTAAACAGTCACTGCTTGAAAAATAAGGTTTAGAGAACCAGCAAAAAATAACCAGGCTAATTAAATCTGCTAAAAACCAGGAGAACATAGGAGAAAATTCATGCAGCCCACAGCACTGACTTGCACACAGGGTTTTTAAGATTGATGAGGTATTTGTTGAGAGTGGCTTGAATGGTTTTAGCCAAGGCAAGGAGTTTGGGGGTTGTGGCAGCTTCAGTTTTAAACATCTGCTATTTCCTTAATTAAATAGGTTTAAGAAAATTATTACAAAAGACCATTTCTGGTGGCTTTGGAACTCATCCAGAAAGAGCCTGCTGAGTAAACATGCTGTTAATCTATAATAGCTGAAAAGTGCTTTTCAGTCCCCAAGCACGCTGTCATCCACCACCTTGCCTTACTGAGGAAAGCTAACTTAGGTGCCTTGAAAATCCCCTTTCAACCTCAAACCTGCTGCAAGGGTGGCAAAGATGAACCTTACACCATCGAGGGATCAGTACAAAATTAATTGAGATCATTCCCCCAGCGTTTGTGTCAGATTTCACTGTGTTATTTGCTCTCAATTCACCCAAATGCTTTAACTCCCTGTGTGCACCATGATGCCTTGACCTGCTGTGTCCCCTCACACTGAGCTTTCCTTACAGAATCATTGAGGTTGGAGACACTTCCAAGGTCACCAAATCCAGCCTCTAACTGAATATTGAATTGTTCAAACTGAAGTTTGAGCATTTCCATGGATGCAGACTCCACTACCCAATGCCTGACAGCCTTTCCATGAAGAAGTTTTTCCCCAATACTCAACCTGAACCTCCCCTGGTGCAATTTGTGGCCATATCACCTTATCCTGTCCCTGTTCCCTGGGAGCAGAGCCCAATCCCCACCTGGCTGCCGCCTCTTGTCAGGGAGTTGTGGAGAGGGATCCAAGACTCCCCTGAGCCTCCTTTTCTCCAGGCTGAGCTCCCCGAGTACCCCCAGACACTACTCAGAGGGTTTAGGTTCCAGCCCTTCCCAGCTTTGTTGCCCTGCTTAATTTTCTAATTTCTAATTTCCATTTTCTAATTTCATGGATTCTTCTTTCCTTTTTTTCAGGGTGACCTCACCAGAAGCATCCTGGTTAGGAGGGATGTTGGCATTACTAAGCTAAGATGTTAAATTGTAAAGATTCTGCCATCTCCCCTTCTCTCCATCTATTTCTGCTCAGTACCTGAAACAGGTCCTTTTTTTTCCTATAAAAAACCCCAAACTCCAGCACTGTGTTAAAAAATCCTGGAAGGAAAAGAGGCTTGGGAAAGCACAGAATCCTGGAACAGAATCACCACAGCCACTGGGAGGGAGTTGCTCCTTTTTCTTTGAGTAAAGAGCTTGAGGACAGCGACATATTTTTCCCTGGCATTAATCAGACCCCTCAAACAAAAATTCCACTAAGAAGAAACTCTGTCTTTTTCTCACTTTTTGATATTTTGTTATTTCTTTCTGTTGAGACAAATCATGCACAAGAAAAACGTTGAATTCCATTATAGAGACAGACTAAGGGGATAAAGATACCTCACATTTGTTTTTATCTTTAATGTTCTCTTTAGCCTAAAGGGATATAATATTTGTATAATATTTGTAGTTTTGAGATAACTCATTCTGGGGCTTAGAGGAATTTTGAAGAGAATCTTAGTGTACATGAGTAGAAACTAACATTGTGCAGCTTTATTAAAAATCCTCTCATTTCATAGTTTTCTAAGCTTCTGTATGAAAAGCATTCTGATAAAATGTTCTAATAATGCTGCACTGAATGTCTTTCTTTGTCCCAATTTATTAATATTTATTTGAGAGTCAAAAAAATCATTGAGTTTGCTGTAGCTGTGGATATTTATTAAATATTCAAGACCAGGTTGGAGGGGGCTTGGAGCAACCCTGGGCTAGTGGAAGGTGTCCCTGCCCATGGCAGGGACAGCACTGGATGGGCTTTAATGTCCCTTCCCACCCAAACCACTCTGGGATTCTGTAATTCACTAATATTTAAAACAGTTTCATCAAAGGTATCTTTTTTATAGGCATAATTCCCTCTCATTCACTCACTGACAGTTATCAAGACCTGAAGCGAATTTATATGGTGAAAGTCTTATTAGCTGAAATATCTACAAAATTACAGAAATTAAAGTATGTATAGTAGGTAAAAGTACATCAATTAAAACAAATTGCATAAAATACTGCATGTGATAAAATAAATACATGTTTTTTCACCATGCCCTGGTGCTGAGACTCAGCACTGTGAGTCAGAAGGGAGCGCTGCCAAAGGATGGCCCTGTGTGGAATTTAGGAGTGCAGCTTGTCCTGGGGTGCAGCTCCTGCCAAAGCTTGGAAACCCCCTTCTAGCCAATCTTTCACACTGACAAACAGAAAAACAAGTAATGGATTTTTAACCACTATTGCCAAGGCTGGAAACAAAGTTGAGTGACAGAAAGGCTTAATTTTGTTAATTAATTCTATTTTACACTACTGTGCTAGGCGCTGCTTTGTAGGGTAAAGGCTTCCCCTAAATTTCATGACTACTGGAAATGGATTCTATTCTAATGGTGTTTGTCTAGGAGGAAAATACAGGAATATAATACAGTCCTCTTTTATTATTTTATAATAAAGATAGAAATCAGCATCATTATTATTAATAATGATGATAGTATTATTACTACTATCATTATTAGTATTATCTAGGCATGTTGCTGTTTGGAATTTGAACTGAAAAGAACACAGACATTGTTTCTGCATTGGTTCTCCATGAAAACACTTCCATGAAGATATTGGAGGTGAAAAAGGATCTGCTTTTTGAGCTAAATAAAAAGACAGGTTGATGAGGGGGCCTAAAATCAGCAGAACCTTTTCAAAAAGGGTCTGAGGAGGAAAACCCCTTCTTCACTTTGTTCTGAAAAGCACATTTTGTTTCATGGCCAATCTGCAAGGGGCAGAACGAGATGGGAAACTGCAATTCCAGAAAAAGAAATCAATTTTCATATGCAAATAGAAACAATAAAAAATCCCATTTTGCATCATTTCCTTGGATCCTCATCACTCAGAGGTTTTTTCCTTCATTTCTCTCTGTGCACACTCAAAAGGCAAAAAGTTTTGCACTGGGACATCTGACAGATGTGAAGGATTTGGGGTGCCCTGTGCTGTTTATAAACATTATTGTATCAAAATTCATTTTGCCAAGGGCAAACATTACCTCTGGAAAGAATTCAGCCTTCATGAAGAGGGAAGCAGTATTTCAGGAACTATCTGCAGAATTTCCATTATCCAGGGGCACATCCCATGGATCTCCAAGGTTACCTGCTCTCCAAGGCACACTGCTGAATGTGTGCAAGGTTTCCATTTTCCTGACAGGAACAATTACAAATGCCATGCAAGAATAATTCCATACAAAGAAATGAAACAGGCACCAGGAACTCTCCGAGGTGGCACTTACAAATGCTAATGCTGCAAAACCAAGAGAGTGACTGGGAAAAAAACAGGTATTTATGGCTATCTTAAAAAATAGAGGATTTTATAACAGTGCATGAAATAGGTGCTATTTGACACAGAAACGTGGAACTGTTAAGATTGGAAAAGTCCTGCAGGATTATGGGGTTCAGCATTAACCCAGCACTGCCAAGCCCGCCACTGAGCTGCATTGCTTAGAACCAGAGCCACTGGCGCCAACGTTTTTAACCACTGGTGCACAGGTTTTTGAACCACTGGGAATGGTGACTGCAGCCTTGGGCAGCCTTTCCAATGCCTGACAGACCTTTCTGTGAAGAAATATTTCCAATATCCACCCTGAGCCTCCCCTGGCCCAGCCTGAGGCCGTTCCCTCTCCTCCTGTCCCTGTCCCAGGCAGCACAGCCCGACCCCCCGGCTGTCCCCTCCTGTCAGGAGCTGTGCAGAGCCACAAGGTCCCCCCTGAGCCTCCTTTGCTCCAGGCTGAGCCCCTTTCCAGCTCCCTCAGCCCCTCCTGGTGCTCCAGACCCTTCCCAGCTCCATTCCCTTCCCTGGACACACTCTAGTCCCCCCTCCATGTTTTCTTGTCATCAGAGATCCAGAGCTGCCCCCAGGATTCCAAGAGTGCCCTCAGCAGTGCCCAGCACAGAGGGAAATGAGTAATTTCAGTAGCAATATTCACCTTTGGGTACAAACTCTCCATCCTGTGTCTCTTCCAGCAGCACCACCAAGAGCTGCCCAGTGTCCCCTTCAGACTGGCACAGGACACAGCAGCACTTTGTGCTGGAAGGGAAAAGCACATGGACAGGAGCAGCTCCCTTACATCTCCTGGGATGTTCCCAGCTGAGCAGACAGTGCCCCTTCACTCCATGGG
>NW_005054613.1:275553-277657 GCF_000277835.1 Geospiza fortis
CTCTGTAATTCCTAGCAGAGCCATGGGATATGCAGAATGCTCAAGTGCTGTGTTAGGCTTCTGGAGGAATATTAAGAAGATATTTTAAAATATACTTCAAAATACAGCACTATGAATAAAACATGCTGTTTTTCACCAAGCATTTTGTTTCAGCCAGAGGATATCCCTAGCACCATAGATTCATTTTGTAATTTTGCTCTGGACTGCTCCAGGATATTTTGGCATTTTTTTTTCCCCCCTCAGCCTGTGTGTCTGTGGAGTGAGGGATAGCCAAGCAGAGCTCTCCTTTAATAAAGGACACAACTGGAGCATGGAAGATGGATAGGTCAGTGCTGGCATACCTTACCTGAGCCCGCCTGGGCATGCTCTGGAGGTCACCAGCATTGCAGGATGGAGTGGAAAAGGAGCACTGGGGGCTGGTAAAGGTGTTCCAGCACATGGCCTGAGGACAAGGTTAATGGAACAGCCTCTCCCAGCACACAGGACAAGGGAGAATGGCCTTAAGCTGAAGGAGGGAACATTTAGATGGGATTTTGGGGAGGAATTGTTCCCTGGGCACAGGGCGCCCAGAGAAGCTGTGGCGCCCCTGGATCCCTGGCAGTGTCCAAGGCCAGGCTGGACAGGGTTTGGAACAACCTGGGACAGTGGAAGGTGTCCCTGCGCATGGCAGGGGTGGCACTGGATGGGCTTTGAGGTCCCTCCCCAATCCATTCCATGGACCCATGAATTTAGCCTCTTTTCCTTTAAGGTTTATCTATCTATATTGCCCCTCACAGAGTACTTGGTGCAAGAGAATTTTCCCAGGAACAATGCCATCTCAATGAGAAAGTGATGGCTTTTAGAGCTGTACAAGTCTTCAGGAAGGCTCTGTGGGATCAGGGTGGTTTGGGATCCATAGGGAGAAGAGAAACTCAGCTGCACTGTAACTGGAAAATGAGGGATGCCATTCCAAGCCTACCTTCATCCTCACTCTGGAGAGGGCCATGAAGATGCACATGGGGATGACTGGTGATCTCCTGTCAGAGGTGGAAGTAAACCCTTCTGCATTTAGGCTTTTTTCCTTTTTTTCTTTTGTGCCACTATCTCTTCTCTAGCAGCTCTCTTCCCTCATTCACTGCAAGCAAGGGGATAGGACATTTCAGTGGTCCTTAATTTTGGGGTTTTTTCCTTTTTTTTTGGGAAGGAGCTTATGTGTGAAGCCTCCCACACATGAGCTACACAAGCTCCCCGAGCACAAAGCAGCATTTCTCAAACACTGCATTAAAATCCCAGCTCTATTCAAAAGGACATAATAGCAACCCTGCCATCTCAGCATAACAAACCAATGCCAGTTTTATTTTGTTAAGAAATCTACATCCTGCAAGGAATGTCGATTTGATGGAAGGGGGGCTCTGAGTCAGCCACTGGGAACTCAAAGCCAGTTTTGAGCTGCAGCATTTTTCAACAACTTAAAGCCTCTCCTGGAGCTTTAAAATTTTTAAGCTTCAAAATCCTTTTTTCTTTTGCCATTTTACACACCAATATGCATTAATGTCCACGTTTAAATGCAGGACCAAAAACTTTATATACATTGGGAGGAAGCTCTCAGGTCAGCTGATTTTGCCATGGGAAATTCACAAACCTTGATTGTTTTTCATGAGCTTGGAAGTCCCTGAGGAGGATCTGTTCTCCAGCATTGTCACAAACTAAGGTGAGCTGACTGGGCCACATCCTGGCCTTGCTCATCTCCTCAAGAATTAACAGGTGATTTAAAATTTCATAGAATCACAGACTCATTAAAGTTGGAGAAGTCACCAAGTCCAAACATCAGCCCAGCACCAACACCATGCTCACCACTAAAACTTGTCCCCAAGTGCCACATCCACATGGTTTTTGAACGCTTCCAGGCATGATGATTCCACCACTTGCCTGGGCATCTCCTTCCAATTATTCATAACCCATTTACAGAGGAAAGAGCAGCCAGGGATAGGAGTAGAGAGTGAAACTTAAGATTCTTACACTGTTATCTTTCTCCTCTAATTTACCATTTAATTTATATTTCATAACATAAATAAATTATGTACATATTTATATATATTTTATATATAAAATAAATAAATCTATA
>NW_005054613.1:277719-284874 GCF_000277835.1 Geospiza fortis
CAAATAAATAATTTAAATAAAGAGCTGTAATTTTTCTCTGTCCCTTCTCCAGCCCTCACAGGATTGCAAATACAAGATATCCTCCAGTGCCACAGTGCCACCCCTAAAGCTCCTGTTTCCAGCAAACACACCACTCAGGTAACAAGGACAGCAAGAAACTCCTCCTCCAGCCATGGTGTTTTCCACAGCCTGAGTTTCACAGCCTTTCCCAATCCTTCTGGATGTACCCCTTGGATGGGATGGGATCATTTGGGAATTGTTTCTGGCCGATAGCCCCAGCCATCCTTTAATGTAACCCCCATTAATCACTGCAGGGACCTCTGAAGGAAAAGCCAATTGAGTTAATCACCTGAAAAGCATTTTTTCTTTCACCTACAGTGTTAAAAAAGAAAGGATTAAAAAAAATCAATAAAAATAATAAATATGTTGTTGAGCTAACCTTTGGTCCCTCTTCCCAGAGCTGCCTGTTTACCTGGGAGGGCTCAGGCTGAGCTGCTGCTAATGATGAGAGCCTGAAAGTTCACTCAAGGAGCAGGCAGCAGCTTCCTGCCAAACTCCCTCTTGTCTCAACTTTTGGAAGCTAATAGTTTAGCATCTCCCTTATTTTTCCCAGGGAGCAGCTTGGGATGAACAAACCATTCTAACCCAGACTGAAGAGGCTATCTCCATTTCCAGTAGCCAGACTTCTGAACCCTTTTTTCCTCCAGGAGCATTCCCTGTGCTTCTTTCTGCACTTTCTCTGGTTTAATGCTGTTCATTCAAGCAGGATTTGAAATGTAAGTACAGGAACAAATACCTCCTGCTTGTTTCACAGTTTGGTTACAGAGCTCTGACATCTACATGGAAATTTATTCCGACAACTTAATTAGTTTTGAAATAGGTAGATTGCAGATAAAGGCAGCCCATTGTCATTATAAGTAGCCAAGAGACATTTTAGTGGTGCAGGAAAGTTTCTAAAGCCTGTCTCACTTGTTAATTTGGGATTACTGTATAATTTTAGTGTCTAAGTAGAGCAAGTAATCCACTGATTTGTCAGATACTGAGAGCACTGCTTTTGAACAACTCACACGGCACAAAAATCTGCTCTGTGAGCCTTCCATGAAAGGAATAAAGAAGCCAGCAGCAAAAAATCTATTCATTAAATGCCTAGAGGTGTTCCCAAAGATGGTGTTTCAGAAAATTCTCTTGTTTCCACTGGCACCCTGAAGGATTGTTTTGATGACCCTGGCAAGGATATTAATCATTTATGGGTGATACTGAACAGAGAGAGGAAGGATTTGCTGCAGTAAATAACTCCTCTTCCTTTTCACATTTTGAGTGTTTTGTTGTTTGTTTTTTTTTTGAAAAATGTACCAGATTTTTAGCTTAATTTATTCCACAGAAAGCCTCAATGGAGAGGATGTAGAGCCAGTCCAGAGGGGGCACCAGGATGGTCAGAGGGATGGAGCAGCTCTGCTGGGAGAGCTGGGATTGTTCACCTGGAGAGGAGAAGCTTCAGGATGACCTCACTGTGGCCTTCCCATGCTTGAGGGGAATCTACAGAAAAAAAATAGAGAGAGACTCTTTACTAGGGCCTGGAAGTGGGGGACAGCTTCAAACTGATGGAGAGGGTTTGGATGGGATTTTGGGGAGAAATCCTTCCCTGTGAGGGTGCCCAGGGTGCCCAGAGAAGCTGTGGCTGCCCCTGGATCCCTGGCAGTGTCCAAGGCCAGGCTGGACAGGGCTTGGAGCAACCTGGGACAGTGGAAGGTGTCCATGCTCATGGCTCTGAGCTTCCTTCCAAATCAATCTGGGATTCTAAGATTTTTAAATGCAATGTATTTCCTGTTAAACCTGCAATTTTTCATGGATTTCCATGCAATTTTTCATACCCTGTGTTTTTCCTGGACACTCCCATACGCTGATAAGCATTTGGAAAGTTATTTTCCAAATGTATTTTAGGCACAGATGTTTTTCCTCAGTCTTCGTGCTCAAGAATCCACTGTGCCTTGAGGATCCCTCCTGTTTGCTGCTCCCATCAGCACCCAGAAATGCAGGACCCATTCCCTGGCAGGGAGTTGATCTCACACATTCATGGAATGAATAGTCAGCTATATATTTTGGATATCTCGTATTGGCCCCCCAGCACAGTGAGATTTTCTTTAATAAGGGAGATCCTCTTTGTTCCAGCCAGTCAGAAATGAAAAAATCCAGGTTTAATGTTCTGTTTTGTTTAGAAAAAGAGGCTGAGGATTCCTAAACCTTCCAGAGCCATCTCAGGCCAGCATTTTGTAGTGCTCTGGGACTTTATGTCCCCCAAATTTGGTATCTTTAATGGACTTTCTTATGTCCCCCAAATTTGGTATCTTTAACCTTGAATTTTACAAGAAGTGGATTAAGTCTTATTTCTCGTGAAAATTCAGATAAATGCCAACCATTTTTTCCTCTAAATAGGGAAAAAATTGTAGCAAATGTAAGACATTGTCATGTTTTTCTACTTCACCATCTGCAGGATTCTCACAGTCCACAAAAAGCTAATAAAGACTAAAATCAGCAAAATGGTCTTTTCTAATAGCTGATATTTTGTAAAGATTACAGCTTCTCTCAGAGTGGGTCTGAGCAACATTTTGGCTCCAACATTAATTTTGTTTAAGTTATATGAGCATTATTTCTTCACTAGTGAGAGCCAGCCTTTGATGCCTGCCCTGCTCTCGGATATTAAAAACCATCTTGCTTATCATTATCTATTTTCTTATCTAAAACTCCAGCTGCTCATTTCCTGCCCCTCACCCTTGGCCTGACAGGAGCTGCATGCTGCAATATCAGAGTCCCTCTCCTGCAAGGTTTGCAGGCCATGGCAAGGCCCCAGCCAGATGGAAAAGAGAGCAAGAATTAGATGGAACAAACCAAATTCCCCTGGAGACTGATCCAAAAACTGGAGTCTAATCACACTGCAGGGATAGATCTGAATTTGGATAGATCTGCAAACAGTTGGGAGCAGCTCCTTTCCTTTGACATACTGATCAATTAGAAGAGCATTCAGCATTCACTTTAATATCACCCTGCTGAAAGGAACAGGAGGAGTAGTCTCAGGGAAAAAAAAAAAGATTTCACAGTTTGCACTTGAGTCACATCTTTAAAAAAAAGCAATGATTTCATCTTTGGAGATAAAAGCTTTGACTTGAGAGTTCCAATGTAGAAAAGACCATGAAAACAGCACTCAGTACCAATCTGACTGAGATGGGACAGGCTGAGCAAGTGCAAAGATGTTATCTACAAATGGGGCTTCAGTTATTAATTTTGTCCTATTTCATTAATGGGTAGAGCTGTGTTGACCCCCCAGCTGTGACACCCAGGCCAAATCCCACATTTCCCTGCTCTCACCCCAGATCTAACACCCTTTCTCACGTGTGCATGGCCAGCCAGCTCCTCAGACTCTCCCTGACCAAAGAGCAGCTGCCAGGACCTCCATGAAACAGGAATTCCCATTCCCCATAGGTTTAAAATCCAAACATGGAATAATCTCTGACCTGGTGGTTCACAGTCAAATAAATGCCATCCATTTCCTGGTGTCCTTGCTATGAGAGAAACTGCTGTTTTCCCTGAGCCCTTCAGGAAGGCCCGGGAGCTGTGAGTGTTCAATCCATAGAGCCCAAATCCACATTCTGCACAGCCATGCTGGGTGTTAGACAATTACACCAAGAAGTGGTTTTTAATTTAACAGCCTGTCTCTTGCAGATAAGTATTGTAATCACAGTGAAAAAAAAAAAAAACCAAAACAACCACCAAACCCCAAACAAAACCCAACAACTCTAAAAGGCAGAAAAAGAAGTGCAGTTAAAAGCCACAATTAACAGTAAACTTCATTTTAAATGTTATACTTTGCCTATAGAATATTTTTATCAGGATTAGGAGGGATGAGACGTGCTGACTGGTCCCCTGCAAGAAATGCCAAAGAAAAGAGTGGGGAGTTGTGAACAAAGCTCAAATTATGTCACCTTATCATATTTAGATTACTGAAGTGTTCAGCCCAGCAGGATGTCTGGTGGAGCATCATGGAAAAACCTCAGTTCCACAAGGTGGATTCAGGGGCCACCATTGAGAGTTTGCCACATTTATCCCTGACAAGAGCAGGAAAAAGGAACAGAAAACCAGTGAAAGCCATGGAAAACCTGTGGAGCCTAAGGCCTGTATTGGAGCAGTCATGAAATGGGTTGCAAATGAATCACAGTGCAAGAAGATTTAGGGAGAGAAAGTGAATTTTCCACACACTGGGCAAGGCCATGCAGCCTTTTCAGTGTCTTTAGCCCATTATTAATACAGCTGTGTGATTTTTGAACAGGTACTGGCACTCCAGGATGGAATTTCCAGAACGACCTTGCTTTGCACTTGGGAAACACAGTGATAACTCAGAATAGGGAAATTCACAGATTTTTTTTTTTAATTTACAGATTTTTTTTCTTTTTTTTGTAAATTACAGAAGGGAAAACCGAGATCTCTCACCTTTCCTTCTCTCCTTCCTTTCCAACCTAAAGTTCTGCAATCCACAAAATAACAGAAACATCTGCATGTGAACACCTTCCCAGCACCAGGGTTTGTAGGAGAGGCAGTCAGAAATGCCTGCTGTGCCATGCTGTCTGCTCACACAACCTGCCAGCCTCAGGAATGTTTTCCAGAAGTGGCATTTTTTCCTCTCTAGGATGGTGTGGGTCTCTGCTCCATGCCAACATCTGCAGGCAAACCAAAGCAGAAGGGCTCTGCGCAAGCAGGAATTTAAATATTGGTATTTTTGGAAATAGAACAGCACAAAAAAGTTGCAAAAATAATGCCCCCATAGGCCTCTTAAGGGGCTAAGTGGCAGAGGGAGGAGTTTTTATCATCATGTCCCTCTATATTACACCAAAATTCCTGTAAAGCTGAGTTGAGACTAATGACTCAGATGTATAAACCTAACTGTCCTTCAGGAAAATCTATTTAACCAAAGAAAACACAAGCACTTTTAAAAATTAAAGAATCACTGCATGAATTCCCATGTACAAGCCATGATTAAAAAAAAAAGACTTAGTTGTATCTACAATAAAACTTCTCCCTAAAAACCTGTGGTGGGTTGGCCCTGGACAGCTGCTGAATGAGCCATTGTCTCATTCCCCCTCACAAAAAGGATAAAAAGGAACAGGGTAAAGACAGGAGATCACTTGGTGATTACCTTCAGGGCAAAACAAGCTTGATTTGGGGAAAATTAATTCATTGATTGCTAGTGAAATTACCTTTGGGTAGTAAGAAGCAAAGAGAAACTAAAACACCTTTCTCCTAAAGCGCCAAAAGATATGAGAGGGAAAAAAAAAGCCAAAATTTGAAACAAATAAAGAAATCTATAAACTCTCCAAGCTTATGGGTGTCCTCTTCTACTCCTCACAGTGTGTCTTAAATCCATATTTGCTCCACTCACACAAAGCACTTTCCTCTCTAATCCCCTGCTCTTCCCCTTAGCCGTAGCAGGATGCTTGCTCAGTGTCTCCTTGGGGAATTTGCAGGTTTCACTTTCCTTCCCTGCCTTTATCTGTTGCTCCCAATGAGCTTGTTTGCTGCAAAGATTTTTATATTTTTTTAATAGATACAAAATGCCTGCAAATCCCACCCCAGCCTGTCACATCCATAACACTGTCACAGATGCCGTGGGGTCATTGTCAGTTTTATTTACAAGGGTGTGTTGTTAAAGGAGAAAAAGAAATGCTTCAAACTGAAAGAGAGGAAGTTTAGATTGGATATTAGGAAGAAATTGTTCCCTGTGAGGATGGTGAGGCCCTGGCACAGGGTGTCCAGAGAAGCTGTGGCTGCCCCTGGATCCATGGAATGTTCAAGGATTGAATTGGATTGGGCTTGGAACATCCTGGGATAGTGGAAGGTGTCCTGAGCTCCTGTGCTGCAGCTGCTCCATAATCCCTGGGGAAGAAGCTGTACCTGGGGCTGGATTAACCCCACAGTTCTGGGGACAATCTCCTGTGCAAGGGAATTGTGTCAATGGCATTAATTGCCAGCTGCAGCAATTAGAAGCCCTCAGAAGTCAGGGCTGGTCCAAACCATAAATCTGACTGCTGTCCTTCCCCTTGCACACTCAGGGTGCCAGCCTCTCTCAGGGCTCTCTGTCGCCTAACAGGGATTAATTGCTCTGCAAAAATGACACCAGGACAAGGCCCATAAACTTCAGTACATATCCCAAAAAAAAACTAAAGAGAATGAATAAAATCCAGAGCAACAAATCATTCCTCCACTCACAAACAGGGAAAAAAAGCACAGAATAAACAGGAATACAGGCAGGACATGTTTTATTCCTTCAAGATTTAATTGCACCATTACTTTGGCTCTTTATGGGCCAAGATAATAATCTTTTTAGGTGCTTATGGCAGGTGGAATCAATCATTAATTTATAATATGGGTTTTGTAACCTGCTTCTCTTTTCTTAACTATCAGCTACCTGAATTACTCCACAATGTTAAATGCATAAATATTATATTGCATCTCCTCAGGGTGCCAGGGATATTCTTAGCTGTTAATCAAGCTGCCTCATTTCTTGATTTTATTTGTCCAGTAATTGTTTGTTTGGCATTAGGATGAGAGGTTTAGAGAGCAGCAGGTGACACTGGTGGCAGCAGCAACTCCTGCTAAAAATGGATCCTAACAGCCTCTCATTCCTGACATGAGAGAAAGCACCTCCTGCTATCATTTTAAACTCTTTAATGGAAAAATAGAGTGTTGGGGAGATGTTTTTTTGCTTTTCCTTGAACCTCAGACATTTCCATTAGTACAGTTCTGGTACCAGGGAGACAGGCGGTGAATTATAGTCACATATTCATGTTGTCTGTCCCACTCATGGTTTTGAAATCTTAATCTCACCCCCTGCCCCAAGCCTGGAATGTCATTCTCTGCCTTGGATGATCCTTTCTGCCCTCCTGCTCCTTTTCCAGCTCTTTTTTTTTCATTTTGAGGCAGGAGAACAAAATACCAAATAACACTTAAAGTGTAGGGACAATACAGTTACACACAGTACGGCAATTACATATTTTGGGAAATTTTTCCCCATCTGTTCCTTTCCTAAAAATTCCTAATGTTGTTTGATTTTGTCTGTCATTTGTGGAAAAAAATTATGTGAGGATTTCATAAGCATACACATTATAA
>NW_005054613.1:284925-311054 GCF_000277835.1 Geospiza fortis
TTTTCTTGTGTGCCTCACATAATATTAATAATTTTAGTCCTTAATGGATTTTCTTTACTCCCATGAAGAAGTGCACAGATCTCTCAAGTACAAGACAGCTCTGTAAGATCTGTTTGGACTATAATATTTTAAATTTACCCATTAAGTCCCTAGTTTTTTTCTTCACTCTAGAGTCAGAAACCTGAGTTTTGCAACAAAGTCATGGGCTGAGAGAGTTAATATTTAAATTTCATCCTCACTGGAGCTCCTGCTTTTCTTTCAGCATAACAAACAACGCTGGGAAAAAGTTTCTAAAGCGCAAATTGAAAAAGTTTTCTTTTTTTTTTCCAAAAATGAACTTTTAGCATGAATATGAAGCTTATTAATTTATCTCCAGAAAGGAGCAGTCACACTTACCTAAGATCACTCTTCACCAATCACTATTTAAAGACTTTGAAAAACATTATGGTAAATAGCACTAAACACTCTCTTTTCCCAAACACTCAATTTTCACTACAGTAAAACAGCTGTATATTTCCCCAGATACTTCTCTTTCTATTAAGACATAAAAAACATCTTTTAAATGGGCATGCAGTAGTGAATTGCTGATTTTTCATTTTGCTTCATTTCAATAGAGCTTTGAAAGTAATGCCTGGATCAGGTTTGTGTGAAGAACTGAAAGGCTGTGGAAATAACAAAGGTGTCTGGAGAACCAATTAAACCTTCCATAAGGTTATTATGCTGAAAGGAAGTGTTGTTCTGTGCCTTTTTTATTCTTTTTTCTTTTTTTGTTTTTTTTTTGTAAATTTACAAAAAAAAGCCCTGAGGACTGATATTTAAATGCCTTAATACCACCTGCTGAGCAACATCAGTTGCAAACTGAAATGTTGAAAGGAGTGTGCTGGTGCTTTTGGGACTGTTTGATATTTGAAGACAGGATGTATTTACCTTTTTCTAACAGGATAAATGTAACACAGTTGATCACTTCAAACTAGAACTGAATCACTATTTATACAGGACTGCAAGAGGTAAAAAAAACTTTGTGAGACACGAGTTGGGAACCTGAGACCTTCTCTTCTCTTCTCTTCTCTTCTCTACTCTTCTCTTCTCTTCCCTTCTCTTCTCTTCTCTCTTCTCTTCTCTTCTCTTCTCTACTCTTCTCTTCTCTTCCCTTCTCTTCTCTTCTCTCTTCTCTTCTCTTCTCTTCTCTTCTCTTCTCTTCTCTTCTCTTCTCTTCTCTTCTCTTCTCTTCTCTTCTCTTCTCTTCTCTTCTCTTCTCTTCTCTTCTCTTCTCTTCTCTTCTCTTCTCTTCTCTTCTCTTCTCTTCTCTTCTCTTCTCTTCTCTTCTCTTCTCTTCTCTTCTCTTCTCTTCTCTTCTCTTCTCTTCTCTTCTCTTCTCTTCTCTTCTCTTCTCTTCTCTTCTCTTCTCTTCTCTTCTCTTCTCTTCTCTTCTCTTCTCTTCTCTTCTCTTCTCTTCTCTCTTCTCTCTTCTCTTTTCTCTTCTCTCTTCTCTTCTCTTCTCTTCTCTTCTCTTCTCTTCTCTTCTCTTCTCTTCTCTTCTCTTCTCTTCTCTTCTCTTCTCTTCTCTCTTCTCTCTTCTCTTTTCTCTTCTCTCTTCTCTTCTCTTCTCTTCTCTTCTCTTCTCTTCTCTTCTCTTCTCTTCTCTTCTCTTCTCTTCTCTTCTCTTCTCTTCTCTCTTCTCTCTTCTCTTTTCTCTTCTCTCTTCTCTTCTCTTCTCTTCTCTTCTCTTCTCTTCTCTTCTCTTCTCTTCTCTTCTCTTCTCTTCTCTTCTCTTCTCTTCTCTCTTCTCTCTTCTCTTTTCTCTTCTCTCTTCTCTTCTCTTCTCTTCTCTTCTCTTCTCTTCTCTTCTCTTCTCTTCTCTTCTCTTCTCTTCTCTTCTCTTCTCTTCTCTCTTCTCTCTTCTCTTTTCTCTTCTCTCTTCTCTTCTCTTCTCTTCTCTTCTCTTCTCTTCTCTTCTCTTCTCTTCTCTTCTCTTCTCTTCTCTTCTCTTCTCTTCTCTCTTCTCTCTTCTCTTTTCTCTTCTCTCTTCTCTTCTCTTCTCTTCTCTTCTCTTCTCTTCTCTTCTCTTCTCTTCTCTTCTCTTCTCTTCTCTTCTCTTCTCTTCTCTCTTCTCTCTTCTCTTTTCTCTTCTCTCTTCTCTTCTCTTCTCTTCTCTTCTCTTCTCTTCTCTTCTCTTTGGAAGAGACCTTAAAACCCATCCACTGCCACCCCTGCCATGGGCAGGGACACCTCCCACTGTCCCAGGCTGCTCCAAGCCCCATCCAGCCTGGCCTTGGACACTGCCAGGATGAAGAGGCAGCTTGATCTGAAGAGGCAGCTGCTGATCCCATTGTAAGCAGCTGAGAAAATCATCAATCTCATTGTAAAACAAGGGAATGAGTAATCCCAGACAATAATCCCAGTGTCCTTCCCTCAAGGCACTCAGACCCACTGGGTGGCCCTGGCAGGGGCACAGGGCTCCTCACATGGAGCACAAGTGGCAAATGGGGCACATCAATGGCTCTGGCAGCTTGCAAAGTTCTGTCCCATTACCTAAACCGAAATTTTGAAACCAGGGGAACTGCTGTGCTAGCCCTTCAAAAGTGCACTTTGATTATTCCCTGCATGGTTTTTTATAAGTGATATATATTGTATAATCAAGAGGAAAAAAATTTAATGGATTTGATTGTAAATCAGTTGATTGTTTTAGCTGATACTAAGAGATCTCATTTCTACATGCTCGTTGTCACATGAGTTTTTATTATTTCTTTTTGATTTATTATATATATGTATTTATATTTATATATATATATTTTTTAAGATTTGCTAATTTGTACATTTTTCACTCCCTGTAATCACAGTGGATATTGTAAAGAAAATGGGGCTGGAGCTGGCAGAGTATCACCCCTTGTAATTCCTGCTGGGCACTGACTGCTTCCAGAGCTGTGTTTCCCTTTCCTTCTGTTTCCTTATTTGCCAATCCAGCAGCTCCAATCTCACTCCTGTTTCCTGTTTTGAAGTCTGTTCATAGTTTTTCTCTTCTTCCAGCAACATAATTTTGGTTTTTTTGCTTATATTGCTACATTCTCCTAGAGAATACACAAAATGCTTTTAATAACATGTACGACCACTTAGTGAATGCAGGAACTACAGCACTCAGGGGAGGGATCCTTTTTTGTTGGTATCATTTTTAGGTAAGGATGTTTTCTATAATGCAGCTACAGCTACAAAAATGTAATGACCATGGAGACCCAGACTGGAGAGGTCAAAAACATCTGTTTTCTTATTTTCCTCACCCATCTATAAGCAGTGCTAGGCTTCTCTCCGTTCCCCATCCTCAGGAATTTTAATTTTCCTCAGTGAAGAATCCCCAAAGACCCCCTAAAATATCTATGTGCAGTTAGGTCAATTCCAGCAATATGTTAGGACTTACTGTAAATGAGAAAGGGGCCCTTGGAGGATCAGAGATATTGAAGTGTTGCCTTTCGGGCTTATTGTAGTCAAATAAAATTCAATGGTTTTCTCTGACTGACTGCTCTTAATCCAGCAGAATGAAAAAGCATCTTATTAGAAGGTATTAGCCCTCTATTGAGCACATGATGCACTGGTTGGGGGACTCCAGGTGAGTAAAAACTGCTGAACAAACCCTTTATTTAGTTCTCACCTGGTATAGCAACTCTGGAATGTCAAAACTGGCAGAGACATCCCAACCTCCATTCCAATTCCCACCCTGGAAACCACCAAAGGAGATTTTGTCATGGCTTCCTGGTGACTCAGGGATGGAATTGCTGTTCCCTTGGCTCTTCCAGCCTCCAAGAGAGGGCAAAAGAGGGGGCCACTGGGCAGGATCCTGCAGTGCTGAGCCCAGAGGCTCAGTGAGTGGCAATGACACTGAAAAACATGGGAAACAGATCATCTTTCTTACCATGGAGTCATCAAGGTTGGGAGAGACCTCTTGGATGGAAACTGCGCATTCCTGAACTCTCTCATCCCTTTGGATGGAAGCTGCACAGTCCTGTCGCTAAATTCTCCCATCCCCTTGGGCTGAAGCTGCACAGTCCTGTCCCTAACCTCTCCCATCCCTTTGGATGGAAACTGCACTGTCTTGTCCCTAACCTCTCCTATCCCTTTGGATGGAATTTGCACAGTCTCAGCCCTGCCACCAGCCCATCCTGCCACTTCCATCATCTCCGGTTTCACCAGGACAAGAGGATGATAAAATCGTTGTCTTCAAAGAACAGGATAATGATTCCAGCCTGAAATCCCCACCAAATGATTGAAGTCTTGATGTGGCAGCTCTTGGAAAGTGTTTTTTTTAACCACAATAAATGTGTGGGCAGAAAGCCAAGCAATGGCTGAACCTTGCCAGCATTTGGAGATGGAAGGAAGCACTGGGCTGATGTGGCTCTGGCTGAACCTCATAGAACACACACAAAAATCCCAAAATAAGGTAGGAAATGACAGTCTCAATATGAAAAGCTCAGTGTTGGATGGCTGCAATTATTTTGGATATCAGGTGTCTAAATCTCCTCTGACAAACAGCCTTGACCTTCTGACCACACTCAGGAGGGGCAGCCCAAACCTGCAGTAACAGAGACAGCTGAATGTAACAATTCTTTCTGAACTGAATTGCAGCACAACTTTCAAACTTCCATGAAGAAATGGCAGGTTGGGTTAAATTTAAAATGTTCAGCACTTGTCTTGCACGTGGCTGCCCCACAGTTCCAGGCATATGCACAATTAAAATAAAGATGATGCATTTTATTGAGTATATTTGTGAAGCAGAAACGACTTGTCACAGCAAATTCTCCTAATTTGACTTCTCTTACCTCATGATTTTGTCTGTTTGCACATACTCTGAGTAGGCTGTGGTTAACCTCCCTCCACCCACAGCTGAGACAGCTCTTGGTTTGGGTCTGGGCTATTTCTGCACAGTGCTGCTGATTCTCTGCTAAATCGCTGCATTTTTTGAAAGACCAGACAATGCAGCACTAATGAAAGCAGATGGTTCACTTCAAACATCCAAGATGCCAACATTTCAGAGGAGAAGAATTCAAAGGAAAAATCCTATACCAATTAGCTATGGGATTAGGAAGAAATCCTTTCCTGTGAGGGTGGGCAGGCCCTGGCACAGGGTGCCCAGAGAAGCTGTGGCTGCTCCTGGATCCCTGGCAGTGTCCAAGGTCAGGCTGGACAGGGCTTGGAGCAACCTGGGACAGTGGAATGTGCCCTTTCCCATGGCAGGGATGGGCTTTGGGGTCACTCCAACCCAAACCATTCAGGATTCTGGGATTCTGTGAATTGCAGTATGAAGAAAATAGGTCTTGGATACACATAACAAAACCTAAAAAATTATTAAATGTTTGGAAGGCTATCAAGAGACTTTCTTTTTGACCATATGTGATGAAAAGAAATCTGTGTCAACCACAGGAAAATAAAAAGAGAGAGAAAATGAAAAGAGAAAGGGATAGAGTAAGAAAAAGAAAGAGGAGGGGGAAAGGAAAAGGAGGAAAAGAAAATTAGGGAGGAGAAAGAGGAAAAGGAAAAGGAAAAGGAAAAGGAAAAGGAAAAGGAAAAGGAAAAGGAAAAGGAAAAGGAAAAGGAAAAGAAAAGGAAAAGGAAAAGGAAAAATATATTTTAAAAAAAGGAAAAGCCTGGGAATTCTTTTAGCTATAATAAAAAAACAGAAGGAAACTGCTTGTATGTGATTAAATGGATGCCACTGTTCTGCCATTTGGAGGAAAATTGTTCCTAGCTCCTGGATCCAGACACATCAGGGCAGATGTCCTGCAGCTGCACTGGATAACTCTCTGCTCCAGGAAGCAATGGAGGTGCAGTCACTCTCAGAATTCCTTCTAGACACCTCCAGAACACAATTTGCAAACTCCTTACCGGACACTTCATCACATCCTGGCAGAAAGGCACAGTTTTCCCTCTCTAACATGATTTAGAAAGGGTGACCAGTAATGAAAGAACACACACAGGCACACAGACATCCCTCAAAGTGACAAATCTGTGTTAACCCCCTGCTTTAACAACCATTGATCAGCAGAGAATTCCTGCCTTGGAAGGGCTCTGTAGGCTGGACAAGGTGTCCTTAGGCTGGCACATTCTGTCATGCTTCAGATTAAACTGCAGAGAGACATAAAGATACCTCCTGTGAAAGTGATCTTTGTGTGGTGTCTTCCTCAGCTCAGGGGATGTCCTTGAAAAATTGATTTATCTGTGCAAAGAAACCTCAGTGGCTCACAAGTGTGTGGGGCTGGGATGAGGCATCAGCACTGGATGGGGCTGACCTGGAGATTTTCCCCTGAACACAAACACAGCCCCAGTTCTGCCCTCCTACACAATTCCCAACCTAAAAGCAGCTTGTAAAGGACAGGAACAATTTCAATAGATCAGCATATCCTCAGTGGACTGAACAGACAGAGATCCCTGGCTGGGCTTTATCAATACAGCAGGTTCTGGGCAGTTTGTGGCAATGAGCCATAAGATTGCTGAAAGATTTTTAAGATTGCTCAAAGCTTATTTCCAAGAACGCTGCAGCTTCCCTGAGCAGTGCAACCCTCCTGTGAAAACCTCCCAGGATGCAGTAGTTCGTATCATGAGCAAAAAGGCTGAATTAACTTAAACCATCTGAGAAGCTGGTTTAAATGTTGAAACACAGGCAGCACAAACCTGATGAAGCTGTTCTTTAACTTGGGCTGCACAACTTCTCTGTGGCTGCATTTTTGGGAGCTGATAGGTGCTGAGGTCACACAGCGCCTCTCACTCACAAAGGTCTCCCGCTGTCACTGACTTTCCCAAAACTTGCAGAAATTCAGCAGTTTGGGGTCTTTGTCCTGCTGTTTGTTTGGTTGCACCTTACCTTTGAGTCTGAAGTGGGATCTTCCACTCAGCACCATGCTGGAATCTCTTTGCTCTTGGGCTGCAGAGTGATCACAGTTTTGGCTAAAAACCCCTCTTATTTTTGATGTAAAGAACATTCCTTCCCAAATGGGTCTTTCCTGTGGGCACCCAGGAGTGCCCAGAGTCTTTCCCTTTTCAAAGCCAACCTTCCCTACCAAAACCATCGCATTAAAAATAAATCAATGCACGACACGTGTAGAAGTGGGAAGTGTCGGTTCTTTCCAGTCAAGCACGAAAGTGGTTGGGTGATTTCAAATTACTTAACAGCACTCTCAGACTCTCATTTCTCCTTTTCAAGATGAGCAAACACAGATTTACAGTAACTTGTCATAACATCTCAGTCTAATGAGAAGAGAGAGGGATCAGCTGAATATAAACAGAGTTATGACGCAGCTCACCTGAGCGTGGCTTGAAATAGAATTCTGTACCAGTCATATCAAAGATACTGAACATAAAAAGGTTTCTCTTACTTCCTGGAATGGCACTTTCCTTTAAATGTTGTAAACTTTGGAATATACTGAAACTGAATTGGAAAGCCCCTCTTGCAGCAGAAGCAGCAAAGTAGGTGCAAAGTGACTCAAACCTGTATTTAAAAATCATTGCAACTGTAATTAAACAAAGGAGGATCTGGGCAAGAGGAAACATCTGCCATGTAGAGAAAATGTTGCACCCTTAAGTACCTTCATTGGAAATTTAGTTTTCTTTCATGGCACGGGAGCAAGCGGAGCTATAAAAGCATAATTTAACATGCCAGTAAAAATAAATTGTAATGCATTTATTCCATATCATATTTATTATGAATGGTGCTGCTCAGCAGGGTAGTTAAAAATTAACATCCTATAAGTCACAGAGGGGAAGTTTAGGAGACAAGAGGTGAATGTGTCCTTTGCCAATAGATCTAAATTTTAACAGAAACCAGGCAGGCTGCTGAGATCTGACTTTGTTCCACCAGAAACAGAAAAAAACTTGTGGAAGTGTCAAAGAACTCCAGCTCCTAGGGTTGAAGGCTGCACAAGCTGAGGTTTTCAATGCATACACTGAGGTTTTTTTGGCTGATAGTAATGAAGAAAGCTATCCTATGAACTAATCCAACTAATCCTGACACAACCTTTGCTGTCTACCCTGAGGAGCACTGAGGGTGTTTTGCACCATCCCAGAGACCCCAGGGTCAGTGGTGCCAGGATTTCACCTGGAAGCCCTGGGGAGATGGAAAGAAAATGCAAAATCATGGATGGTGACAGCTTGGGCTGTTAATGATGGGGACAGTGGGAGGATGACGAGGAAGAATAAATGAGAAATTCATCCTGCTCCCTCATCTCTGGGTCCTGGGGTGCAGCTTCTCTGGTTGCCTCAGGAATTGGGTATAACTCTTTCAGTCAGAAAAGAGAGAGGTTTTTTTGGTTGCTTTAGGTTTTGTTTGGTTTTTTTTGGTTTTTTGGGGGGTTTTTTGTCTTTGTTTGTTTGTTTGTTTGTTTTTTGTATTTTGGTTTTGGGGTGGGTTTTGTTTGTTTGTTTGTTTGTTTTTTGTTTTTGTTTTTGGGGTTTTTTTTGGGTTTTTTTTTTGGTAGCTGTTGTTTCACCTTCTCTTCTGGCCCTGAAATGTTGAATTCCCCAGCTCCAGCAGGAGAAAGAAAGACTGGGCAGGAGCTCCAGGCTGTTCTGGGGAGGCAGAGTTGTTGGCCAAGGGCTGGCTGAAGAGCCTGGAGCTCTCCCTGCAGCCATCCCTCCATGTGCCAGGGAAATTCCTGATAAATAATGACATTCAGAACAACATGAAATTCCGTCCCAGAATTACATTCAGTATCATAATCAATAGTGTAGTATTTATAGCCCTAGAGTAAAGGAATAAATAAAATACTTAATTGCATTAGAATGATAATTATGATAGTGATGATATTACAATAATAACAACAATAAAATAATATTTTCAACCAATTTTTACCACCCAATTCTGCTTATTTCACTTCAAATGCAAACTTATACCAGCTGGATGTTGGTTTGCAGCAGAACATCAAAGGAGGTGGGGTAGAATTTTTATGAAAAAGGTTTTGATTTCCCACGAGAAGAACAGAGTTATCTTAAATCAACTTCCACCACTTTCTCTTCAGGACGGTGCTGGAGAAAGTATCAATCATTTAAAAGCTGGATTGCTCAGAGCATTTGGTTTCTCATCATTTTTTCTGACTTCTGGGAAGAAAAAACCCCTTAAATTGCCTTCTGTTTTTCTGTAGTTCCAGGCATATCTTTTTGTGGTTTTTTTTCCCCCATCTCTGCTTTTATTCATGAGTTGTCACAAAAGTAGGAAAACAAGTAGAAAACACAGCAAAACAAAACAGGAGATAGCTCAGAGAGCTTGACAGTGAGCTCTGCCCCAAGGCCACCAGTTCAAACCCATCAGAAGTCAGCAGCAGCTCAAGTATCTGAGATTTAATGGTTGTTTGACGACCTCAGTAAAGTGTGGAGCCTGTTGGTTTCTCACACTGTCACAGCAAGGAAGTCTATGCAGAGAATTTGGAAAGAGCTCTTGCTGGGTAGGTGATGCTTCGGGTCACTGATGAGGAATGTGCTATGGAGAATAGGTTAGAAAAGTTGGTATTCCTCAGAAAACACACAAAACACTGCTCAGAAGCCTGGAGCAGAGCTAGGTTCACCCAGAAGAGGAGGAATATGTAGAGAGGGAGGTCAGAAATGAAAATATATTAAAAAAAAAAACTAAAACACACAAGTCAGATTCCTAAATTGTTTTTTTTTAATTTCACTAAAGTTGCTGTACTCCACTGTGGCTCTAAATGCCACTAAAAATATGGTATTAGTGGGAAAAAATCAAAGTGCCAGTGGAAACTGGAATATTGGTTTTAAATCCCTGATTTTAACTACTGCTACAAGACAAGACAGAATGAGCTAAGAAAGGAAAATATGAGGAATTAAAAAACCATGACAGCCCAGTCCTTTCCTTCTTTACTGAAGTTGTCATCTCCATTCCAGTGCAAGGTGTCTCATGGCAGGGGTTGGAATGAGATGAGCTTTAAATCCCTCCCAACCCAAGCCAGTCTGGGATTCTATGAGGGAAATAAATTTTTTTTTTTTTTACTTAAACAGCCTCTATGCTACAGTATAATCTTATTGATAAAGAGCTTCATCCTGCTTTAAAAAAATCCCTTATAGGAACATCAGTTCCTGCCATGGGCACAGACATTATTTCTATGGGACTAAAGCCTGGTTTCCATCCATGTGCTCAGGAATGGAAGCAAGAGGAGCCTTCCTCTGCACAGGCGTGTGTGAGGATGAAGCAAATCCTCACCTGGACGGTGCTTAGTCTGCCCTGGAAGTTTTCTGGTGGAAATTGCTAGAGCTCAGCTGAGGCTCCCAAATGAGCTACTCCATCTCCACCCAAATGAGATGCTTGACAGAGGAATTACCCTGCAAGTCCTTGTCTGGGTGATCTGGAGGGCAGATTAGTCTGTCATAAAGGTGCTCTCTGGCCTGGAGATGGATGACAATACTCAGGGCACAATTAAGCTGCTTTATTGCTGTGTTACCCACGAGTTGATAACCAGGGCAATGTTTGTTGGTGGTGTTGTTACAAAGAGGGGACTTTTATTAGAGCTCTTGATTTAAATAATCTGCCCATTTGTGGTCATTAAGGAAATGCTGTGTCCCCCCATTAAATCAAGAGTCTGAAATGCCTTTCACTGTCAGGCTCTGCTATGGTGTAGGGATAAAAGTGGATCTGATAATTAATTAACCTGAGGAGATGGACAGCTCACGTCTAATGGCTGCTTCTAGGGCAGCACTACTCAAAACTCACCAATTACAAATCAATCCTACATCACCACAATCACAGAAGTCCTGTGGCAGTGGTGATGTCCCAGTGCCTCCGTGGCTCCAGGGCTCCTTTCTCCTGGCTGTGACAATTTGTGTATCTCCCTCACACTCTGGCTTTTTTCATGCTTTCCTCACAGTGGGAGGTTTTTAGGATATAGGTCCTTTGAATTCCAAAGGGCTCATCTTTTGGTTCTTAATGCCCTGTGTATGGTCGTGGAAATATGTCCCTGGAGAAGAAAATAATCATTCCTGGTACAAAAAACAGACCTCAGGCTCATTTCCTTGTCATAATATCCACTTGGTGATTCAGTCTCCAGCTTTGCCAACCAGCCTCAAAGCTGTTTAGCTTTATGCCATGCTCTTCTTTTGGGAAACTGTGTCCTTCACCCCCCTGGGAAGGGGCTCTGGGAAAGGCAGATGGTGTTCCCCTCCTGGCAGAACAACACCAGGAAGTTGGGATCAAAAGGGAAATTGGCAGTGAGTTTTCTTCTTCCTCATTCATGGAATTATGGAATAGTTTGGGATGGAAGGATCATTAAAGCCCATCTTGTTCCAGCACACCTTCCACTATCCCAGGCTGCTTCAAGCCCCATCCAACCTGGCCTTGGACACTGCCAGGGATCCAGGGGCAGCCACAGCTTCTCTGGGCACCCTGTGCCAGGGCCTGCCCACCCTCACAGGGAAGGATTTCCTCCCAGTATCCCATCTAAACCTACCCTCTGACGGCTTGAAGCCATTCTCCCTTGTCTTGACACCCCAGGCCTTTTTCCACAGAATCCCAGAATCACTGAGATGGAAAATCCTCCCCAGGCCATGGAATCCAAGCTGTGCCCGATCCCCACTGTGTCCCCAGCCCAGAGCTCTGAGTGCCACATCCAGGCCCTCCTTGGACCCCTCCAGGGATGGGGACTCCAACACCTCCCTGGGCAGCCCCTGCCAAGGCCTGACCACCCTTTCCATGCAGAAATTCCTCCTGATGTCCACCCTGAGCCTGCCCTGGCCCAGCCTGAGGCCGTTCCCTCTCCTCCTGTCCCTGTTCCTGGGAGCACAGCCCAACCCCCCGGCTGTCCCCTCCTGTCAGGAGCTGTGCAGAGCCAGAAGATCCCCCCTGAGCCTCCTTTTCTCCAGGCTGAACAACCCCAAATTCCCTCTCAGTCCTCCTGTAGGCCCAAGAATTTTTCTCAGGAGCCTTGAATGGAAAGCAGCTCTAGATAAACAAGCCAGCTCTCCTTTCTTCGAGAATAATTGGCTTTATCTTTTGCCCACCAGCTATAAGCCCTACTTTTAATTTACTCTTTTTCTTATTCACTTTTTGATGTAACAGTTCATCGAGGGTTTAAATTCCTTTTCCCATGCAGCCCTTTCATCATGCTTCTAATTACCTCGCCTAATTGCTCTGAACTGGTACGAGCCCATAATTTTTTTAAATTATTTTCTTTAATTACAATTCTTTTCCAAAGAAAATGCCACTGGAATGCATCTTACTGAAACAAAACAAAACACAACAAAACAAAACAAAACTGAAATATATCTTCCAGCCTTTTGAATAGTTTGAGACACCTTCTCTTCACTCTGAGTTTGTCCAAAGTCATGCAGCACCACGTTCAAAAAAGGGCAAAAATGTACAAAATATAAAAATAAGAAGAAGGATGGAGAGGAGGAGCCATGTGGAATATTCTCTAAACCTCAGTGTCAATATTTTTCCCCTTTGAAGTGCAAATGCCATCCTCTGTGGAGGAACAATGTCTTCATTGTGCTAAAACAAGTCTTTGAATAGGTTTGAGAATCGATGGATGTTAATTGGGTGTGAACAAAACACTTGACATTTCCAAAGCAGGACCTGTGGATGAAAATTAGCAACTGCTTCTTTTATATCAGCAGAAGACAAGTTGGTTGGGTTTTTTTTAATCTATGAAATGTTTTCATAATTCTGCAACCAAACTTCAGCAGTGAGAGATGCTCACATGGGTGTAAGAGAGCTGTGATCATAATTTAGAGTGACATTAGAGAAACTCTCCTGCAAGCTACAGGCCACTGACAAAAACTAAAAAAAAAAAGTTTAAAAACTCAACCTCATATTGAATCCCATCCAATACAGTGCTGAAAAGAGGTGCCTTGTTCAAAATTTCCACAGCCTTGTGTTCTGGAAATTTGATAATGCCAGAGTGGTTTATATTTACACTTTAAAATGGAACCAAAGAGATTTTCTATTTCAGTTTGTGAACAAACTGAAGTGTTGTCTTTTCCCATAACCCAACACATCGCCTGAGATTACTCCAATACAAATCCCCAGAAGGGAAAAATCATTTGTTTAATGACAGTGAAACTCTGAGGACTGAAGCATCTTTATGTACATGTATTGGCTCATTTCTTGCCTTGCAAGGCTTAGCCTCAGCTTTTCCATTAGCCTCCAGCACAACAGATGACATCATTTCTATTTTCCAGGATATTTTGGCTGTCACTGATCTGCAGCACAGTTGCTCTATGAAAGATGAATGTCACCCCTCATCGACACGCTTTGCAATTTAATTAATTTCTCAGCAGTGTATTAATTAGGCAACGAGAGTGGCCTGGAACTTCCATAGATGACATGAGAAATGGATAAAAATTGTCCTAACTCAGGAAAACAAGGCCATGCATGGGGATGGTGCCAGTTTCTTTTAAGGAACACCCATTGTCTACCAGGAGAGGAGCTCAACAAATGCCCAGGCCTTGCTAAGCTGGACATGGGGTTTTGTCTTTTCTAATGACCTGATTATCTCTGGATTGGAGAATCTGCTGCTAAATGAGGAAAAACTGCTGCCATGCAGAGAGGGAACAGTCCAGCCCTCAGCTCTGGGGAAAGAACAGAAGCCAAAAGGTGAGAAACCTTCCATGAAGGACAAATTCAACCCAATCCGTGCTCCTCTGATGAGCAGAGACACTGAAATCATTCACTGTCCACCATCAGGGCAGTTCTTTCTAACACAAGTTTTACTTTTTACAAGAGAAGCCCTGAAAACAACAGGTGGAAAGAGGGTTATAGGTTTTTGGTTTTTTTGCCATGGCCACACATTTCCTCCAATGCTTACAAACAGGGCCTTGAAAATGGATTCCAGCCCCAAAAGAGACTCAGAACTGCTCGGGGTAGGGAGCAGTGGACAAAGTGTCCTGGGTTAACATGGTCGTGGCAAGCAACAAAAGCTGTAGTGTTATGGTTCTTCAATACACGGGATATGCTCCAGTCTAAAATTCCCAACATTATGAGGCTCTCAAAGGGAAATCATTGAATCACAAAACCACAAAATGGTTTGGGTTGGAAAGAATCTTAAAGGCATCTCATTCCACCCCTGCCATGGGCAGGGACACCTTCCACTAGCCCAGGTTACTCCAAGCCCCATCCAACCTGGCCTTGGGCACTGCCCAGGATCCAGGGACAGCCACAGCTTCTCTGGGCACCCTGTGCCAGGGCCTGCCCACTCTCACAGGGAGGAATTTCTCCCTAATCCCTTCCTTGCATGGCTGGATTAATACAAATCCACAGGGATAAAATGGCACAGCTCAAGTCAGAGAAAAATTACAATAATTAAAGAAAAATAAAAAAATCATCCCCATTTATTTGGGATCAGCTTCATCTCATTTTTCTTCTAGGGTTCAGTATGAGTGCCCCAAAGGTTTTTCTTCCTGAAGGCTCCCAACACAAAACAAATGTGTTTTTTGTCTGAGGTTGCATGAGAATTTTTATTGCTTCTTGCATGGTAGACTGAGGTAGACTGACCTCAAAGCTAACAGAGAACAATTTTAAGAGTTGTTTTCATTGTTTTAAGTAGGATGTAAATAAACATGAAGTGCTTGGACAATTGCTTCTTGAGTTCTAAGGGGAAATGAAAAAGATTGTGTTTAAGTGAGAGGGTCCACACTCAGAGTGTGTCCTGCTAAAACAGCAAACCCAGGAGGGCTTGCTGAGGAATCCTTGTTGCTCCATGATCACCACAGCCCTGCAGCACAGCCCAGGTTGGAATGACCACTGCTGGAGCCTGCAGGACTGGGGAAGCAAAGCCAGCCAGACAGAAAGGCACAGCCACCACAGCTGGGAGGGGAAGCAGCAATCATTAGGAAATCCTTCAGGTGTGCAACGCCTTCCTAATTGCTCCTGCTGGTTTTGTCAGGCTCCCTGCAGTGCTGGAAGTCTCAAGACTGCAAAAAAAAGCTAAACCCACAGAAGCTGGTGGCAGTGCCACTCTGGAAGGGTGTGTTCAGGCTGCTGCACAGGTTCTGGCAGCTTATTGTCAGCTGATAAGAACCTACTTTGGTCCTATAATTGCCCTCAAAAGAAGCCTGTGAGGATACCTACAACACACAAATCATAATTCTGGTGTCCAGGAACTAGCAGAAAAATCATAGAATCATGGAATCATTTTAGAAAGACTTCAAAGCCCATCCAGTGCCACACCTGCCATGGGCAGGGACACCTTCCCCTAGCCCAGGTTGCTCCAAGACCCATCCAGCCTGGCCTTGGACACTGCCAGGGATCCAGGGGCAGCCACAGCTTCTCTGGGCACCCTGTGCCAGGGCCTGCCCACCCTCACAGGGTAGAATTTCCTTCTATTCATCTAAATCTAAATCAGCATTAATCAGAATAAGCAGAATTAGCAGAACTATGACTTGTGGCCCGAGGCCTTTTAATGAACTAAAACCACCTCAATACTTCACCTTGTTTGGGGAAGTGATGAACTTCCCTAAAAACAACAGAGAAAGTCTTCCCTGTGCCCCAAAACTTCCAATCTCAGCAAAACCTGGGTCACCATGAGGGCAAAACCACGTGGAGGAATCAGAACCCTCTATTCTCTTCGTGTCCTTTGAGAATAGCAACAAATAATGGCTAAAATTAGTCCAAGTAATTTATTTGGATTTTGAGGAGCAGCAAGGTAGCAAAGTTTGCCAATTATTTGGGTAACTTCAGATGAAAGGAGACACATTAAAGGCAATTCAAAGGGATCCAGCAAGTCTGGGTGAGCAGGAGGGGCACTGGCTCTTGGGCAGGTGCTGCTGATGGAAGGAAGACTTGGAGCTATTCAGACACATCCCTGTAAACACCAGGCAGAAAGGAACCATTATTCAGAGGAAAGGAGATTGAGGGAATTGATTAATTTTTATTTTTTAGCTTGCTTGCTTGCCCATTGAACTCAGATGTTGTGCTGCACATTACACATAGATGGTCAACACTTTTAAAACCTCATTTCAGCTATTGCCTGCCTTTAAATATATTATAATATATATAATATATAAAAATATATATTCTACATATATATTTTATATGTGAATATATATGTATAGATATGTGTGTGTGTATATATATATATATATATATATATATATATATATTTCCACTCAATTACCAATTTCCAAGATGGAAATCCATCTTGGATTTCCTCAGCTCCTCTCAGCCCTGCCTTTGTCACTGCTGGGATCCTCTCCAGGTGAGTGACACAGCCCAACAATGCAGCACATTCCTGCAGGGAGGGGCAGGGATTTATCTGCAAGGACCCCTCGGGAGAGCAGGCTGAGCTCCCAGCAGCTCCCAATGAGGGCTGTGTGAGGGCAGCAGTGAAATTATCCCACTCCTGTTCACCACTGGATTGATGCTGCTCTTTGCTGTTGAATAAAATACACAGCTCCAACTGCTTGGAGCTCAGTTAGGGGAACCAGCATTGATGGACAGCATCAAAACACACCATACTTACAGAGCTGTTAAGCCCCAGCCTTCTAATATTTCTAAACAATCCAATTCCAGTGCTTAGCAAGGTACAGGGCTTTGTACTTTTCCATCAAAGTAGCCAGCTTTTGGCAGATGGGAGGAATTTCCTGCACTGGGTACTCGGGAAAAACGTGTTTGCAATTCCTCTGCTGCCATCTACCCTCAGAAATGTCTTCGTGCAACCAGGCTGGTCCTTTCCACAAAGTTTGAAAGTCACTAACCAAACTCTAAACCCTACAAACAAAAGGTCTTAACAACAGGTTGTTGGGTTCATTTGCATTTTCTTAAAGACATTTTTGAAAAAAAAACCCAAATAACACTGAAATATAAAATAAAATGGTGACTTGAAGCATCATCCATCATGAGAAAAGTCCCCAAATAAAAATCTATTGCAGCCATTTAACACACAAAATGCTTTCTTTTTAAAAGCAGAGACAACACGTTTGATTCTGAGGATGTGCAGAGAAATTTTGGTCTGATGAAAGTTGGCAGTAACAAACAGGAGGTAAAAGGTTTGTTAATTTTCTCTTTGATTTCATTGCCTACTTCAATTTGTCCCTTGATTGTGTTGTGCTCAGGCTCCATGAGAAGACTGTATAAAAATCCACTCTTTTTTTTATTTTGGTCAAAAGAAACATTCAGCTGGAATTTGCAATCTGTTCTTTGAGAAGTGCACAACTCCAACAAGTGTCCACCTGGAAGTGTGGAGCCATGCTCCAGTCCAGCAGGGAGCATCTCCACCTCTGCACAGGAACGGGGAAGAGCCACACTCAGCTGGGTTCAGGGGCTCTGCCAGCATTTGCTGTGTCCCACTCACCCATTTTAGGGCTCCAATTAGTGCTGGGTTAATGACTGTGCTCTGAGAGGGCTTTCCCAGCCTTAAGGATTCTGTGATTCTGGGCTGGAACACCTTTCTCTTGTCCCTTGCCAAAAACCAGCTGTGCAGGGATGACAAGGAGCTGGGTTTTCTCCCTATTCCTGCTTCCAGATATTTCCCAAGCATCAATACCCTTTTCCATGGGGCTGTGACCTTTAGGGATCTATTTTTCCAAGCAGCAGCTGACTGAGGGGGCTGATAAAGATGTTCTTGAGATGAAACTAAGCTATGTCCACTTCTGGAATAACAGAGCTGAGATCTTAAAAGTCAGATCCATGTCTGCTGCTGGCAGGTGGCACTGACTGAGGTGGGTCAGTTTATGGTCACTTATCAGTTTTTCATGGGATCACAGAGTGTCCTGAGCTGGATCATCCAGTCCAGCTCCTGGCCCTGCACAGACTCCTCACCAATCCCACCCTGTGCCTCTCAGGTGGCTCTGTGTGAGGCCAGGTTTAATCCCCTCCTTATCACAAAATCTTTTGGAATCATGTTCTAAACCAAGATCAATGACACAAATAAAATCAATACAAATTCCTGGCTCCGCAAATAAGGTCAATCTTAGCAGGTAAATCTGTTCAGGAACAGAAAACATTCAGGCCCACTGAAGGGCTGTGGCTGACATAAAGCCCAAGGTGACCCAGCTGCCTTTAGCTTCCTGAAAAGAACAGGTTAAATTCTTCCTTTGGGGGAGTTTTTCTCCTTTCTTGCATTCAGTCATGCTGAAATTGAAAAGGAATCAACAATGTGCTTAGTGCCACATTCCTAAAGCACCCACAGCCCTGCAGAAGGTGGCAAGGGAAGTCAGGACTAAAGCCAAGAACAGCTTCTGTTGTGTATTTTTAACATTCCCCCTTGGCATAATTCAGTGACAATTTTATTTAAATTTACAGTGGCCCATGCTGCTGCCATTCCTTAAACATGCCCCTCTCACCTGCCACAGGCAGAGCAGACCCAGCTGCTGCTCAGGGTGATTGAGAAGTGAATTTGCTTCCTATACATTATATTTCCTATCCATTCCTATATATTTCCTTGTTTGTGCAAAAGTTTGATCCCTGGTGCCGCTTGCTCCTTACTGTTTTCGCAGTCCGACTTCAAGAAAATACTTCATAATTTTAGAAGACAGATCCTACTAATCAATGTCCAAAGGAAAATGCACAGCTCCGCACATTATATCGTTGTTTCATATATTTAATTGCTATTTCCTTGTTTCTCCATATTCCATGGAATAAAAAACACCAAACAGGGTTCTATTGGATTAACTGAGATATCAAAGAGCAAATTCCCCCTGGCCCTCTCTCTCTCTCTCTCCTCCATGGGCTCCTGGCACTGCAGTGAGTTGCCAATGAAATAAGAAAGCAGATTAGACATAATTCACTTCGAAGCTGCTCTGATAAAATCCAGCAAAGGGATCTGACTTATTTCAGATGCTCTATCACTACTTAGCCACCTATTGCTGCCAAGAGCTGCATTGCCAAAAGACTGATGGGAGATTAAAATAAAAAACAAACCCACACCAACACCTTCTGCTGCAAACCCTGCCAGGGTGTTTGCTCCATCTGCACTGAGATCCCAGCAGAACAGGGGCTGCTGCTGCTGCTCCATCTGCAGAACAGGGCCCACACCAATTGCCTGACTTATGGTGGATTTGGAAGGCTGTTCTATGGGAAAGATGTGCAAAACAGCTTGGCCTTTTCCCCATCCTCTCCTGTGTTTTCCTTCTTCTCCCTTTTCACAGAGATCCTCCATAAAAATGCATTAATTCTGGCCTGATGCTGCTCTTGTATCTGCTGATCCTTGATGGAGAAATTATTCATTGGACAATTTTTTTTCAACAACACTTTCAGATTTTCCTCCTATAATTTATTTTCCACAAAACTGTGTTTCGTCTTCCTTCTGAATACACAAATGTAACTATGCTTGTTTTGGTGATGTGAGCAGGGAAGGACTCGGGGAGAAAGAATTTAACCCCTTCAATATTTAGATTTATTGGAAAGAATTTTTCAACACCCCACTAATTAACTGCTTGAAATCACAGACGTTCAAAAAGCAATTACATGTGATGGTAAACTCCTTTTTCAGATGGGTTGTAGGTGTCACATCTGAGGCAAGGGAGAGAAATGTAGAATATCTATCCACTGTTATCCTTGCTTTCCTTGCTTACTTGTTAAGGAACATATTATGTGAAAAAATCCATTACTAGCAAGAATACAGTGATTAAATATAAAAACAAACAAACAAACAAACAAAAAAGCCCTTATATTTTAAAATGTCATTAAATCACTCTTTCTCATAGAGATCCACAAGCCTCAAGTGAGTCCAGTGGGAGGAAACATGAGGAGCTCAAAGAATAGTCTAATAACAAGTTTAATTCAAAATACAAGCAGCAGACTGACCTTACTGGCTAATAACAAATTTCTTAAAAAAAAAAAAATCAAAATAAGGTACCAGATGGGGAAACCAACCAATATTCATCATTGTGTGCAGCCCCAGAAATGGTGTATGTATAATATGAAAAGATAACAGACCATATGTGCTCCAAAAATTAACCAAAATAAAAGGCAGCTAATTCGCTTCATTTTCATTTAACTGGGCCCATCCTCTGAGCTTTAATTTGCAGGCACTGAAGGTGAAACTGAAGCTGCTAATCTTAATCATTGTTATGTGCATAGCAAGATTTATGATTCTACAAGTTTTTGGAGAAATAAAGATGATAATTTACAAAAATGTGGTGACATAACTTGTGTATTATGCAGAGGGAAATATTACAGTGGCAACAAGGAGCAGGATATCAGAAGTCCTTGGTTCTGTCATTTGTAACTTATTTGAAACGAGGTTTGGGAAAAATAGAAACAAATCTTCTGAAGCCCTGACAGGCGCTTAATCCTGCAGTGAAGTTGTGCTTGCAAAGGTACAGAGACAGGAGGGAAAGCAATTAAGGTGGAGCTGGGCATGAGCACAGTCAGAGCGAGAGCTGGAGCACTGGGAGGAGCTGGGACTCTGAGGGTTGGTCTGGAGGGCAGGAGGGAGCCAGCCGAGCCTGCAGCAGCCTCGTGTCCCTCTCCCTGCCCTGTCCCTGCCATCCCTGGGGCTGGGGCCATGCTGGTCACCTGGGCATGGCCAAAACTGCCCTCAGGTACTGCAGAACTGTAAATAATGGAATATCCTGAGCTGGAAGGGATCCACCAGGATCATCCAGTTCAGCCCCTGTCCCTGCCCAGACACCCCAACAATCCCATCCCTGGGAGCGTTCTCCAAACCCTCCTGGAGCTCTGGCAGCCTTGGGGCTGTGCCCATTCCCTGGGGAGCCTGGGCAGTGCCCAGCACCCTCTGGGGAAGCACCTGTCCCTGATCTCCAGCCTCACCCTGCCCTGGAACAGCTCCAGCCATCCCCTGGGTCCTGTCCCCATCCCAGGAGCAGAGATTGGAGCTGACCCTGATAAACTCTGCCCTCAGCCTCCTCTGCTCCAGCTGAACAAGCCATGTGCCCCCAGCTGTTCCTCATTTGTCCTCTCCAGACCCTTCACCCTCCTCAGGTCCCTCCTGAGGCCTCTCTCCAACAGCTTCAGACCTTTGTCATATTATGGCACCAAGACTGGTAGGAGACCTTGGTTTTGCACTGATGCTTTTTCACATGTTCACATCCTCCTGCTCTGGTCTCCAGCAATTAAACATCCCATCCACTTATTTGTGGGCAGATTTTCCCCAGGGCAAGCTCCTGGGATCAGACTCTGAGAGCAGGTTTGTTAGAGGAGCTGAGCAGGAGGGATCTGTCTCTGCTCCACTTGCCAGTGCTCCCAGACAGGATTTCAGTCATGCCTGCATGTCAGCAGCCTTCCTGGGGATTCTCTAAAGAGCCTATCAAGCTGACCACCTCAGACAGGCAGGGCCAGGGCCTCTCTGCTCTCCAATTCCAATGAGCTGTGCTTAATGCAGCATCTGCCTTGTCTGTCTTCTGCCTGCCCATGTATTAACACACAGCTTTGTGCTGCTCCCCGGGGCTCTCAAGCATATAATAAATGGAGTTCCAGCTCACTGGAACCTCCTGCAGCAGCTGAGATTGTCATTTGTTTTGCTGTGACTGCTCATTTGGAAGTTCCTGGCTATGGCAGGATGGCAGAAGTACCCGCAGTTGAAAGCACATGCTTGGGAATTCAGTGGTGCTCCAACATGCTCCTGCTAGAGCTGGAAGAGGAGCACCCTGGCTCAGGAGCCCTCCTGGGGCAGGGAAACATCCTGGGGGGAGTCTCAAGCCTGGAGGGAAAGGATGGAGGGCATAGGTGCATGCAGAGGATGCAGGTTGCTTTCCTACTGGTCTGCAGTAGGAAATTCTGCCACTCGGTAGCTGAAATCAACAAGAGAAAGCTTCCCTTCCCTTCCCTTCCCTTCCCTTCCCTTCCCTTCCCTTCCCTTCCCTTCCCTTCCCTTCCCTTCCCTTCCCTTCCCTTCCCTTCCCTTCCCTTCCCTTCCCTTCCCTTCCCTTCCCTTCCCTTCCCTTCCCTTCCCTTCCCTTTCCCTTCCCTTCCCTTCCCTTCCCTTCCCTTGGATTCTGCTGTGGAATTTTCCTTGAAATAAGAACATTTATGCTGATTGTTATCTGTGATCCTGAAATAAACTGTTGTAAACAACAGCCAGGTTGTTTCCAAAGTGACTTCCTCAAGTATCTTGCTGCATTATCCAAAAAAAAAAAATTGATCTTATGCTGCATCTTCTGCTCAGCAGAGAGACTTCTGGCACCTCATGGCTTTCTGCAGACGTTTGTTTCAGTGACACAAAGTGTGGGTGAGAGATCTCTTACATCCAAAATACCACAGAAAGGCTTGGGTTGGAGGGGAACTCAAAGATCATCTCATTCCAAAGGTGTAGGGGGAGGAGGAGGTGAGACAGGAGCTCTGGCAGTCACAGTGTTCTCCCAGCAGCTCTTTCCTCAGGGCAACCACAGCTACCAAACCAAGCAACACCCCCACTGTGACACCAAAAACAAACCCAGGGTGCCAGCCTGTGTTTCTTGGCTCGTTTAAAATTGGAGCACACACATCACAATGTATGGGTGAGATGAAACCTACGGCGTCTACCAAGTGCAAAATTAGGTGAGTGCTGTCTCCTGGGTAAGGAGAGGAGTGTCTCAGCCTCCTCTCTCACTGTGGGATTTAGCATAAAGGAGCCTCACTAACTTCTCATGGGGGAAAATCCAGCCTGGAGCTCCACCCCTGGCCACTGCAGTGTTTCTTCCCAGCTCACTGGTGCCTGCTAGGAGCTGAGAAAGCTCAGCATCCCAAACCCAGCTTCTGCCACACAAGACTTTCCACTATCCAAATCCTTTACAGGCTCCAGAGCCCACAGTCCAAGCTAAGAAAGGCTGCCCTAACCAACCCCTGTATCATAGCTTTACATAAAAAAACAATACAAAACTTCTAACCACTAAAGAACTAAACACACCTTGTCACTACAGGACACGAAACAACGTGATGTGGGCTCGCTGCTCTTTCCAAGGTAAAAAAGGGACTTTTATTTTTCTGACTTCAGCATTTATATATTTCCAAAAGTGACAGTGGATTGGAGGGTAAAAGTGCCACCTCTCCAATGACACTGGACAAACCAACAGTCCATCAAATTTCTACTCCTCCATAAAATAATGCAAAACAATGAGTTATTTACATAAAGTGGGGGGGAAAGTTTGTTACAAGAATGTAAACATCAGAAAGCTTAGAAAAACTTAAAAAATCAGGGCAACATCTCTGTAAAAAACACATGTTAAAGACAAAAAAAACCCCAAAAAACTTTATCTTTTCCTTCTAACCAGAAAACAAATAACACAACCAACCCAGCCCATATCTCAACTAAACTAAACCAAACAAACTCTACCACAAAACTGGGCTGCCCTCTCCTGGGAGCCTACCAAACCCAATCTCAGCTAAACTAAACTGAACAACTACTGGGCAGGGAGACTGCAAAACCTCCACAACCTGTCTCCACCTATCTTAGGGGGGAAAGAGATGGATGTTTCTCATCCTGCCCCCATGTTCATTAGGAATTGTGAAGATCAGTTTAGCCCATGCTCATTTTGGAAAGTCATCACAGACCATTGGTGGGGTCATTGCTCTGTACAGCCAACCCTCGCTGCTGGTGCTGCTTCTCTTCCTCTCCAGAAGTTAAACAAATCTGCACTTCAGCAAATACAAACACAAAGGGAACACTCTCCCTCTCCCACCACAACCTACCCTCTTGTTTCCAGCTGCCCACGACAGTTAAAGTAAAAATCCGTAAGAGAAAATTCAGCACAAACCAACCAAAGCTGAAAACTGGAAAAGTAAAGTGACACCCACAGGCCAGAGGGGTTGGCAGGCAGGAGCAGCCCCACTCTGTCACTCTCTCCAAATGCCTGCTCTGACAGGTGACCTCCTTTCCCTCCTGCTCCTCCTCTCCTGGAAAAGCCCCCGAGCAGAGTGGCTGCCAATCCCCAGAATTCTCACAATGCAATTAATGGAATGATCCTTCTCTTGGAAGAGGAATGCTGGTGAAAATACTCTGGTTCTGTGTTTATTCAAGTGTTCCCTGCTGGCTCAGGAGACTGGGACACAGTTCCCAGAGCCATTTCTTTTGGGATTGAGCACCCACAACAACCACGGGCACGGGAGGAGCTGCTGGAAAAAGAGGGAAAACCTCTCTGTGCCTGTGGATTCTTGCCTGCAATCACAGCAAAGCCCACCTGAGATCCAATGCTGGCATTGGACAAATATCCTCATCCCAACAATCTTTGCATGGCAAATAAAGCAGGTCTATCAAAGAGCAAAATTTCTAAAGCAGCAGCATGGGTTGGAGACCTGCTTTATTTCCTGGCCTTTTAATGAGGGTTTCTCGTTAGAGGACATGGCTGGAGCTCCTTGTGCACAATTTAAAGGAAAGTGAACATCACTGAAGCCACTGCAGTTTGTTATCTCCTCCCCAACCTGTTTTATTTGTATTTAGGGCCATCACCGAAAAGCTTTGCAAGCTAAAACAAAAGCAGCTTGGATGAAGTTGTGAGATTGCTGCAAAAAGGCAGCTTGAAAATAGATCCTGGCTGAAAGAGAAACCTCTCCTGGGAAAGGTTCATGTCCTGATGTGAAACAAACCCAGAGGGTTTGCTTTCAGTGCCTGCTGAGCTCTCACAGGCACTGTGGGTGTTAAAGATCCTGGTGTCACACAGACCTGCTGCCTGTGGGAAAGGGGCCTGGGCCACTCCCTGAAAGCCATCTTTCCACAGGGAATAAAAAAAAGTGACCACAGGAGACAGGTGCCTCAAAATTTCAGGACTTCCCAGCTCAGAATTCCCATTTACAACCTCAAAAATCTGTCGTGTCCAATACTCTTCCCAGATGTTTCCACCTTGGAGCTGCTTTGGGAGCTGCATTTTTTCCTTCTCACCCAGTCAGCATTTCATTTGTCCTTTCAGTGTGGTTCTTCCCATCCTGGTCCATTTTTCCCATGGCTTATATCCCTTCCATTTATGCCAATCAACCTTCTTTTCTAAATCAGTTAATTAACCTTCTCTTCTAAATCTCATCCTCAAAGCTCCTTTTCCTGCTGCAATCCCAGCTGTGCCCCACTGCTCCTTGCTGTCCCCAGTCTCCCACCATCTCCCCTCACCACTGGCCCCTTCAGAGCCCACTCACCCGCCTGGATCTCCTTTGGAAAGATCCAGGAGCATCCTGAAGGCACAAAAAGAGCATTTTTCAGAGGTGGAGGTCTGGGACAAGAGGGAATGGCAGCTCTTCCCAAATATCCATGAGCAGCAGGGACAGTTTTAGTGCTGGGATGGCAGGAGGAGAAGCAGCACCACAAACTCTCACAGCAGCACAGAGGGAACAAACAGAGATCTGCATTTTGCCCCACGCTTGCTCCCATCTCCCATTCCTCAGCTTTTCCATGAGGTGATCTGAGCCATGTGGGAGCTTCCTGAGGAGCTCACATCAGGGCAAAAACCACCAAACCCCAAAAGAGCACAGAGGTTTGATAGAGAAAACCACTTCTCAAGCAATTTATTTCCCAATCCTTTCAAAGCCACCTTATTTCAGGTGCGTTTGACACCTCCTTGTCCTCTGCAGAAGGTGCAAAGTGTGTCAGGAGACAGAGAAAATAAAAGGGGAAAAAAACCAATTTGCTCTAACTTCATTTCATTTCTGCAAGTGTCATTTAAGGAGTGGAATATTGTTGGAAAAGGCCCCTGTTGGAAATGCAGACACATGGGCCATTTACAAGTCATTTCAGCCATGCATGAAGTGCTGCTTCAGGTCAAGGGTGGCTTCTGGGCACTGATTCCTCCCATGACATTTTTCAGTCCTTTTCTAAGAAATGTGAAAGCCAAACTGCTGACATTCAGAGCTTCCTACTCAGATATATTTTTTGCCAGGGAAAAAAAAAACCTGTGTGTGGTTTAATCACTAATCAAAGACATAAAAAGTTATTTATCCACCAGAGGATTGTTTTATCCTGTTAGATCTGTGGAAATGAAATCATATTTTTTTTCCTCTGTTAATCAACATGGAAAAGTTGATGTTTCTGTGTTGGTCCAAAAAGGATGTTTTTGCATGTTTTCCCTCTTATTCCCCAAATTCTTAACATCTTAACATGGAAAGAAGTGATTTCTTAACAAAATCAAAATTTCCTTCAGGGAAGATCTTGCTTCCATAAGACACACTTGTTAATTAATAAAGAGGTTTCCCTGTATGAAAACCAACTGGTTTAACCCTAAATTCCTTTGCAGCCTTTAAAAACCTCTACCTGTTACAGGTGGAGGCAGAGGAGAGGGGTGGGAACGTGACA
>NW_005054613.1:311083-342159 GCF_000277835.1 Geospiza fortis
CCCCCTCCTCAGCTTGCCTTTGTCGTGTGTCCACACAAACCAAACTTGGATGAAAAGGACTCAGAAGTCCTTGGATAAAAAGTGGAATGGGATCAGAGGCCAGAAACTTCTTCATGAGGTCAGGAGGTGAAACCCTGACCTGGGAGATCTTTCATAGGGCAGGAGGAACCTTCACCACAGGCTTCTTCTCTTCTCTTCTCTTCTCTTCTCTTCTCTTCTCTTCTCTTCTCTTCTCTTCTCTTCTCTTCTCTTCTCTTCTCTTCTCTCTTCTCTCTTCTCTTTTCTCTTCTCTCTTCTCTTCTCTTCTCTTCTCTTCTCTTCTCTTCTCTTCTCTTCTCTTCTCTTCTCTTCTCTTCTCTCTTTATTGTTGCTGTACTTTATTAAAAAAGGAATTTTTTCTGGAGTGATTTAAGGGTATTTATAATAACTCCTCACAAAGTTGGGGGCCACATTTCATTTAGCTCCGAAATATAAAAAGAAGCTTGTTTACACTTTTTCCATTGGAATCCAATATGCCCTGTTTCCATGGCAACTCCAACACTTCCCAGCTCTAACTGTTGCACAGGCAGGAAGTGTTTAACCCTTGGAAGTGTGTGGATCTGCATCTTTTGGAATCAATACCAAAATAATGACTCTTCATTGCATTGTCAGGCTGCCTCTGACAAAGGATGGTGCAGGGGTTTGGTCCTGTTTTGTGAAAAATACCCCACCCACGTGGCTTTGTTAACTCGGGTGAGGAAGAAAAGCAAGGAGTCATTGGTATGCCTGGATTTATGACCAGTGATAAAAAAAGGTTTCAGCAATGAGAACTTGCGGTGCCAAGCCCCCAAATGTAAGAATTTAACTTCAAATATGTGGGAACTTGCAGTGCTAAGCCCCCAAATCTAAGAATTTAACTTCAAATATGTGGGATCCTTAACAAAGCCCACAAGGACAAGTTTATTTTTACAATAGCTTGATATCACACAAGCCCCGGGTTGGAACCTGGCACTCACAGTGCGGTCACCTCCTTGCCAAGTGTCCATACTGTGAGAATATCTTCACAAAAACCCCTCCTTTTCTTACTTATTCTGCCTCCCACTCCTCCCTCCACACAACCTTTTTCTTTCCCAGCTGGATCTGAAGCAGCTCCTGGGACCTTCTCCTTCCTTCTCGTTGGGATTCACCTGTTCCCAGCTGGGTAATGCCATGCAGATAAAATTGGAGAAGATATATAAACATTCTAAGCTTTTAGGGTGGTGGTGATCTGGATTTAAGTGCTCAAATATGCAGTGTGGGACCTCATCTGGCAAGGAAAAATTCAGTGACAGTTGATTATGAATCTCAACTTATAGGATCCCAGAATCCCAGAATGGTTTAGGTGGGAAGGGACCTCAAAGCCCATCCAGTGCCACACCTGCCATGGGCAGGGACACCTTCCACTGTCCCAGGTTGCTCCCAGCCCCATCCAACCTGGCCTTGGACAATTACAGGGATCCAGGGGCAGCCACAGCTTCTCTGGGCACCCTGTGCCAGGGCCTGCCCACCCTCACAGGGAACAATTCCTTCCCAATAGCCCAGCTAAGCACTCCTCCACTGGAATATTCACCATTATTTCCTCCCCAAAATCCCCCCATTAATTCCTTCCCAAAATCCCACCTAACCCTGCCCTCTGTCAGTTTGAAGCCATTCCCCCTTGCCCTGTCCCTCCAGTTCCTGATGAGTTGTCCCTCTCCAGTTCCCTGGAGCACCTGCAGAGCCTGGAAGGTTCTGTGATGTCTCCACACAACCTTCTCCTCTCCAGGCTGAACATTCCCAGCTCTGCCAGCCTGGCTCCACAGGGGAGGTGCTCCAGAGCCCTCCATGGCCTCCTCTGGACTTGCTCCAGCTGTGCCACATCCTTCTTACACTGGGGACACCAGACACAGCACTGTAGGTGGGATCTCACTCATTCATAGTCAGAATTCCCTCCTCCAGAAATCAGCCTCACTGCTCTCCTTGATTTCAAACAGAGGGTTTGGTGAGGTGGAAAATTTGCAATGTTTCTGTATTTGTTGCTATTTGAACTACAGAGCAGGGGGCCCTGTGCTTTTGGACTTCATTACATCACAGAAATTGTGCATTGCTTTTGGGAAGCATCACTGGAAAAATAATGTCTTGGGAAGGGGAAGGCAAAGTAGGAAACGAATAAATAAAACAATTGGAAAGGACAAAAGCAATTAAGGAGTTAAGGCAACCCATTTTGAAGTATAACAGCAGGAGTGAGTCACGAAGAGCCCTTTTCTCTCTGAGCTAAGCTCAGTGTGTGTGTGTGGCTAGACTTGCAAATACTCTGTCCCATAAGAGAGGCCTGCTTAGCAGGATATTTTAAAAAAATCAAAAATCTGTATTAATCTTTATACATGTGCTGGAGACTTCTTTGTTGGAAGAGGTCAGAAGAGCTGGTGATGTTTGCAGCCACATTCCTGTGGCTCAGGCCAGAAGATCAGCTTGGCACCTTCCCCATCAGCAGAGAACTCCAGGCAGTGCCCACAGCCCAGCCTGGGTCTGAAGAACAGGACAGAAAATTTTCCATGGAGAAAACAGCCCTACTGTAAAAAAAGAGCATTAATTTTGCCCCAGCCTCTCCCATCTCTTTGCTCACCACCTGCAGCTCCTGTGGTAAGAAGGAAATGCTGCAGGAACCAGGAGGGAAATTGTCCTTGGATAATACCTGATATTGTGGGGTTATGGAAGGACTAAAGCAGCTCAGGGAGCTTTTCTATGAGCTTTGCAGAGCTTTCCATCAGGTATTTTTCTTCTATAGGTCTACAGAAGCAGCAATATTTGTTGAGCTGGTTGTTCCTTGCATGAGACTAAATAATCCCTATGCCTAAATAATATCCCTCAGATGAATTTCAGTGGCCACAGTGCTGAGGAAAATAGCATCTTTCTCAAAGTTTTTAGCACTGTCTTGGGGAAAAAAACCCTTGCATTCTTCAAAATCATTGTAAATTCTTTGTTTAGGGCATGGTGCTGATAACCCCAAGGTCATGGGGTCAATGCATGTAATGCATTTAGCCAAGAGTTGGACTCAGTGATTCTTGTGGGTCAACTCAGAATATTCTGGGATTTTGTAGATGGGGCCAAGGAAGAAAAAAAAATGAGAAAAAGCTCAAAATTTGCAACAGAATTCTATACAATCTTTGTGGTCACTGTGTGTTTTTAAATATCACATATTTCAGAACTAAAGGAACGAAGAGGATAAGGAATTACAGGCAGTACCCCAAAAGGAAAGGAAACCCTGAATCTATACACACTGTAAATATCCCACCAGAGACTCTGTTTTCCAGCCCTCAGCCTGAGAAGGGTTTGGAACATATAAATTCCAGTTTCCTGGCAGGAGAGCTGAGGACATGACCCTGCAGGTTGCCAGTGTGAGGATTCCATCCCAGTGCAGTGATTCCAGACTGGGATTGCAGCAGGCAGGAGTCGGGATGAGGAACAGTGGTGGTTCCCCCTGGAGAAATGTGAGAAGAATAGGAGAGTATCCCATCCAACCCAGAGTCTTATTGGCATTCACAGGGAAGGCTTGCAGGGAATAAGGGAGGAAATGAAAGGAAAATGAATGTATAAATAGCTGCAAAGCCCACCAATGAATGCAGTTTTAGGGAGTAAAGATGGAGCTGCCTGTGGATTTGCAATGCAGAGGTATTCAGGCAGCATTCCTCACTTTCACTGCCAGCCAAAAAGTCAGTGCAAGACAAATAAAGTGTCAGAGGGATAAAAAAAAAAAAGAAATTATCATCAGGGTTCCTTAAGGAAAAAAAAAAGGCCAGCACACATAAGGCCAAAAAGTCACAAAATTACCAAAAACGACAAGAGAAAATTGGTTGTGCAACTGAAATTATTCTTTAATGCTGTGATCTATAAGGGTGATACCCAATGTATGAAATGAAGCTGGCAAGGCAAATCTATGCTAAAGACAAACTGGATTAATAGGGAACCTGTCCTTATGTGGTTTTCTGGAGTGGATGTTTAGCTGAAGCAAAACATATCAAAATATTGGATATTCTGATGTGACCAGTGCTCTCTGATGGGATCCTTGAGGGTGGATTTCATTGTAAGGTTTATTTCCATAAAATCTAAAATATAGATGGTCCTGTACAACACACACACAGAATGTTTTACCTTCTACCTCTGAGTCCAGAAGAAAGAAAGAAACATTTGACTTTTAAAAGTTGATTTTAAAACTCAAGCTGTGCCAAGTGTTAGTGAGAAGGGTTTGTTTTCCTAAAATACGTGGGCAATTGGAATGAGCATCACTGCACTACAGCAACCTTTTCATTGAACCCAGACTTATTGAGCTTAACTGCCTGTACACTAATTAAAGCATCTCTCATGCTGTTTGTCCTATTCAGCACTACACTGCCAGCTCAGAATGGCTTTCACAAAGCCCAGACAGTGATAAGTGTTAGTGGTATTTTATTATTTCTCAGCTGCAATGAAGATATTTCTCTGGCTGCAGGCAAAAGCCTCCAGGGAGGAAAGGAAATGCCTAAGAGTGGGAACATGCCCTCACAGCATCCCTGCTCCACCAGCTGCACACTTTTCAGTGCTGCTCAGGCAGTGGAAAGACATCCACACGTCCATACATCCCCCTGGAACTGCCTTTGTGCAGGGGGCTCTGAGGGATGTGCAAGGATCAAAGTGAATTATTGCCAGACCACATGGAGGAATGGGCAATGAAGCTGATTCAGGGGCTGGCATCAGGGGGAAAAATGACAGGATCCCCTGGGCGAAGCAGAGTATTCATGGGATGCTGTTGGATATAAGGAAGAGACTTTGGAAAGAGGCAGTGGTGACTCATGAGATGGATAGGAATGGCTCTCTTGCTGTCAGTGCTGCCAAGGAAGCACTCAGCAACCAGGGAACCCAAAGGCAGGACTGAGAAAGTCAGAAGGAGACAAAGAGCTGGGAAACTTTCCTGTGCGCTCTGCAGTGCAGCAGCCCCAGCTTCTGGAGGTGCCCAGGGCTAGAGGACATCACTCCCAACCCTGCTGCCACCTCCAGAGAGGCTCCCTCATGTCCCACTTCCACTCTCACAGTGAGCAAACTCTGTCTGATGTGCTGAGATTGGCATTATATAAACACCAGGCATCAAATAAATAGGAAACGATGAGGTAGAGAAACATTTTGTAAAAAAAAAAAAAAAAAAAAAAAACTGTCTCTTAGCAACTCAGAATCTGACAATGTCACATTATTTCCCACAGTAAATTTGAAATTTGGCTTAATTAAATCTTATGCTTTAGCTGGATTACCAAACAAGCAACCGGCAGCTACAGGGAGAAATAGTTTTTGTCCATCTATGTGATGGGGATAAAAGTTTGTGTTCAACAGTGCTCTGTGTGAGACACAATTTGTTTCAGGCAATTGCTCCAAGGATCTGAGTGTCTCCATCAGCACTGAAGCCCAGATGAGCTCCATGGTGACCCTGAGTGTGCCCTCTCCAAGGACACACGTTCAGAGACCAGCCCTTGAAGATGGAGAAAGAGATTCAAGGGTGGATGCACTGATAGAAACTTTGCTCCCAGGACTCTGCAAACCCAAACTCCCTTCAGGGTCTAACAGCTGTAAATGTCAAGGAGCTCCTGAGACCCCCCTGATTTTCCACTCTTGCCATGTTATAATAACCTTCTCCTTGGAAGCTTATACATGATACTTCCAGTGCCTAAAGGGAGCCTACAAAAGGCTGGAAAAGGCTTTTCATCTGGGCATGGAGCATCAGGATGAGTGAAAATGGTTTTAAGCTGAAGGAGGACAGATTTAAATGTGATTTGGAGAAGAAATTCTTTTCTGTGAGTATGGGGAGGTTTGGCATAGAGTGCCCAGAGAAGCTGTGGCTGCCCCTGGATCCCTGGCAGTGTCCAAGGCCAGGCTGGACAGGGCTTGGAGCAACCTGGGACAGTGGAAGGTGTCCCTGCCCATGGCAGGGGTGGCACTGGATGGGCTTTAAGGTCTCTTCCATCCCAAACCATTCTGGGATTCCATGGTACGACCTAAGCTGCTGCATATTCTGCAAGATCCTATACAGCTATCCAAACATAACACAGTTCAAAGCCTTCAAAATGCAATTCAGATTAAAATAAAAATAAAATGTATTAAAAGGAATCCTTCAGGATCAAATCCAGCTGCCTGAAGGTCACTCACAAGTCCCTGTGCTATGATTTTTCTGCAGGGATCCACTGGCACCCATGTAAGTAGAGCAGCTGAGCCCTGAAGAAGAGTGAGCCCAGAACACTGGCAAAATGTGGGGAGTTTCACCCCAAAACTGGCTTGTCATCAACCTTACACTTCTCTGGGTCCCCCAACAGAATTGTTGTCTTGGTGGTACAAACAGGGACAACTTCAAAGCCAAATCCCACAGAGATGTGAGAGCAACCCCACAGCTTTGAAACAGATCCAGAAACTGCCCATGGCTCTCCAAACCCAGCTTAGCACTTCACCTACCCAGTCATTATCCCACCACACCATGGAAATAAAACCCTGGTGCTCATCTGCAGATAAACAGACATTATTATTCCCATAAAAGAAAATGAGGCAAAGGAATTACCACGGTTCTCTTGCCTATGGCACACAAAATATAATTTAAAATCTTCCCAGCTCATCATAAAATCTCATCATTGTTTAAAACGGCAGAAGATACAGTCTTTGAAACTTTTAAATATTTAATTTGCATATTTCTAAATCAAAGGCAAAGTTTGGATTGCGAGGTGCAGTGAGGAAAGGGAATATTTTTTGTTCTGGTAAACACAAGTGTAGCCTGTTTCTAATGAGTAGCAATCAAGAGACACTGCAGGGACACAGAACATAAAATAGTCAGAGAATCCAATATGCTGCTATTCCTGGCAGTTCTAAAAATTAATTCAAACCTGCATCCATTACAAGAGTAATGGAAAAGCAGAGCTCCATGTCTGTAAATATTAGGAGCGTGGCTGATAGCCTCATTTCCTCCCCCATCTCAATTAAATATGGCACCTTGCAGCTAAATTACACAATGTGGCCACAGTCTGTAAACAAAACAATCACTGTTACAAATGTTTGTGCCTAATAAATAGATGTACTGCTGTATTAGGGAGAGTTATGCCTCACACAATAGATGTTCCCTTCCAAACAGGTAGATCGCTTATTAAGCATTTGATTATTCACTTCTCCCTCCCCAAAATGATAGAACAGAAAGAAGCCTTCTGCTGGTGCCTCTTCTGCAAATCACACCCAAAATCTTAATAAAGTAGCACCCAATCTGCTCCAGATCTAACTCTCCCAGAGAGCTGTATGTTGTCAGCCTCACCCAGATGCTTCAAATGCATCGATGCTTCTTCTTTAAACTGGAAAAAACAATCACTGAGGATGATAATCCAAGACTCAGCCTGTGCCCCACTGCCCCTCGCTGGATTTGACTGCCTGATCTTCTCTCATCCTTGTGCAACCCCAGCATCCCCGCTTCATTTAATTCCTTAAGCTTTAATTAAAAACCAGCAATGAAAGCCAGCAAGAAAAAGCAGCTGAAAATTCCTTTATAGCTCACAGAACAGCCAATATTGCTTGGAGAAGAGACAGCAAAATACAAAGGTGGCCCACTGCAGATTAATCTCTCCTCTGTTGTATTCTGCTGAGGAACACTACACAGAGCTGGTCTTTTATTTATGCTCTGGCACCAGGAAAAGGGGAAACTGTGCAACTTGTGCAGGAGTTTGCACATCACAGCCACATCCTTTGCTCTGGCTCCCTCCTCCTGGCTGGGAGCTGTGAGTGTGGATTCTGCCCAGCAGAAGAATGATCCTGAGGGTGCACAGTTCCCAAAACACAAACTCCACACTCCTCCACATCCTGACTCTTGGTGGTAAAGCTGGAGGAGCTCTTTTGGTTGGGAAATTGAAGATGTGGCCAAACCCAGTTTCAGTGGCTGGGTGAGGTCGATGCCTGGGGAGCCCAGCTCGTTATCAATGTGTGGGTGCACCAAGAGGAAAGTGGCTTCAAAGCAGGCACAAAAGGCTCTCCCACCACAGGGACAACAGGAGAGCCCCCAGGCTGTGTCAAGACTAAGTTTTCCTCTCTCAGACCAAGGAATTCCCCATGCCCATCCCAAAGCAGAGCCCCTTTGAGATGCTGACCACCTTGCCTGACGCAGCATTTATTTTGTGTGCTCCAGCTCTTGGCTTTATTTAAAGCTCCAGTGGCTGGAGGAGCAGCTTTGGTCCTGTCCTGAGTGGTTTGCATTGTTTCAGCAGAAGATGTGATCACTGAAGATGGGCATGGAACGTTTTTTCCCCATTTCAGGAGCCTTTTGTTTTCTCACCCACCTACAAATTCCTAGCTAAATTTAGGCCGAGGGTAAGGTCTGGTTGGAGTTTCTCTTTTGTATTTTTGCACATGTTTTACAGCTAGCTTGCAGTTCAGAATAAAGTCATAAGCAAATCAAGAAAATTTATATTAACCTTTACAAGTGTTTTCAATGGAATCCTTCAATGGAAACAAAACAAACAAACAAACAAAAACTAAAACAACAAACAACCAAAAACCAATCAAGGCACTCAACGAAAACAGACTTTACAACAAAATGTCTGCTTTGACAAACTGATGTGGTTGGATGAAAAGGAGTAACACAAGTCTAACCAAGTTGTGTAATTGTTATAAAACTGTATGTGGCACTACTCAGTGGGATCCTTATTTCCAAAAGAAAGCTGCATGCTTTTGGAGCTGTGGTTTCCTCACCCACCAAGCCCAATCCTGTCTAAAATGTTGTCTGATGAAGTGGTTTTCACACAACTGCATTTAAGGCCACTGAAGCCAGAAGCAAACAAGGAGGCACAGCCTCCACAGAGCAGTGTCTGCTGTTTTATGTCACAATGATGGCAGCAAATAGAGCAGGAGGCCCCAGGGGAGGGACACAAGGGTGCCCTGAGGGCTGGGACAGGCTGAGGGAGTTGGGGTGCTCAGCCTGGAGAAGTGAAGGGTTTGGTGAGACCTTGTGGCAACATTTCAATGTGTAAAAAAAGCTTGTCAGAAGCACTTTTTAGCAATCCCTGTAGTGACAGGACCAAGGGCAACAGACTGGACATAAGGAAGAACTTGTTTCAGATGGGGAAGCCCTGACACAGGGTGCCCAGAGAAGCTGTGGCTGCCCCTGGATCCCTGGAAGTGTCCAAGGCCAGGCTGGATGGAGCTTGGAGCAACCTGGGATAGTGGAAGGTGTCCCTGCCCATGGACTGGATCTTCAAGGTCCCTTCCAACCCAAACCAATCCCAGTCTGGGATCGTATAATTCTGACCTTTCAGTCCTCAAAATTGGTGACCATGCCCTAAATTGTCCAATTTCCAGCTGGCTGTGGTGACCATACCCTAAACTGTCCAATTTCCAGCTGCAATGTGCTGGCACTGAAGGGAGCTGCACTTCTGCATTCCGTTTTTCTACTCCTTCCTTAGCTCAGTAGTTTTATGGCTTTCAATCTGACTTTTTAAATATGAGTTTATAGTGTTTCACCTCTCTCTCAAATGGGTGAGTCTGTAAGAACTTTGCTGTTTGATTAAGTTATCATGCATGAAGAGCCAGAAAAATTTAAGACAATTGTTCATTTAAATTGCTGTTAATTACATTCTCCTGACACAGTTATTGTACTAAACGCACAATTTGGATAAAACCACTGTAGTATCTAATTGAAGTCAAAAATATTTCTGACATTTTAATGAACACACCAATAAGTTTTATTTTACAAGGCTTCCAAATGAACCACAGAGGATTAGAAAATGACATTCAAGGTCTGCATATAATTGAATTACACAACACAGGAGGGGGGAAACTTAGTGTCATGTTAAAGGGATAAAAAAGGTAGGAACACGTTGGCATTTGAGATGTGTTGGAGTAAATAAGGCCCTTGTAGAATAGAAGCCATCCTTTTTTTTAACCATCAAAGTTTCAGGAAGTCAATGGAATGTCACAGCATCGTTGTCACCAGCCACAGATAGCAAGCCTGGGGACTCAGAAGCCATTATCCTGCTCCTTATCAGAGATCCCATTTCCATTTCACTTCTATGGAAATTTTGCATAATTATTTGTGGAAGTCAAGTGGAACTTCACAGAGTCAATGGAGCTGCGCTGGAATGAGCCAGAAGTGGGAAGACAAAGAGTTTTCTGGACTTCAGAGCAATCCTGGTGCTTGTGAGGTTTTCCACATGAGAGCTCAACTGGAGAGGAGCAGGAATTGAAGGCATTTCAAGCAGTTAAATCTGACATATTGATCCCACACTTATCCAGCTGTCTGGATGCATTTTACTGAGCCACAGAAGAAGGCTGGATCCCACGTGTGTTCCACGGAAAACGTTCAGTGCCAAGGACCCCTTGCTGCAGCAGAAAACTCTTGTCAAAAGAAGGAGGAGATGGCCAGACCAGCCCATTTCCCAGTGATCAATAGCTGTGTGAAACAGGACAATGAGGAGAGCAGAGATAAATAGATACACTCAAGTGCACATCCACACTTTAATAGCAAATTGTGCGCCCAGAAATCTTCAGTCTCTTGAGCAGTGATTCCTGTGTCACCAGCTCTGTTTCCAATCCCTGTGTCACCAGCTCTGCTTCCACATCCCTGTGTCAACAATTCTGCTTCCACATTCCTGTGTCACCAGCTCTGCTTCCCAATCCCTGTGTCACCAGCTCTGCTTCCAGCACAAATCCCAATCCCACAGCCCACAGTGGCCTCAGAGGAAAATTAGCTCTGCCCCAGCCAAAGCCAGCACAATAAGACATAAAAAATTATTGCTGTCCTGATCATCATCCTTTGAGTTTCTCACAGTCTGGCATTTGCTCCCTTTCTATTCTGTGAGAATAACTCAGTGTGCAAATATCCACTTCCCTCCATGTGTCTTGCTGCCACCACGATGGGGAGTGACAAAACAGGCACAGTTAAGAGATGAGAGAAGGAAAAAAACCAGGAAATATCAGTAAACTTAGCACAACATTCAATTATAAAAGTGGATGCAAAATGCTAACAATTCAAAGCTCAGAAGAACTCATCTGAATTTCATTATCATCTAAGTAGAATCTGGTATTTGTTAAAGAGGACAAATGTTCTTAAAAGATGCGCTGCTCACAATCATCTCAGGATATAAAAACATGAATACAAGTTACCAGTTGGTCCCTCTGCATTCCAAAGAAGAAAAGGCAAAGAGAAAAGAAAAGAATTAAAGATGATTTTTCAGCAGATGCAAAGCACTCTGGGGGGCTGTCACTGAGACAAATAAAGCCTTGGGATGCTGGGATGTCCTCTGTAAACCCATGAATGCTCTGGAATTAGGCCAGGTGTACCACAGCAGGTTTGGACAGCACTACACACTGGGGTGGGGGGAAAGGGGCAATTCCTGATAGAGGAGAGGAAAAAATGGAGTATCAGCCCAAAACACTGGTCCCAGGAGAATCAAAGAACAGGATTTTTCTCCTTTTTTTTTTCCACAAGTACTTTTTTTTTTTTTACAGCAAAAAAATGAAGAAAATTAAGGGAAATATTGAAAATTTTAACTAAGGAAAATTAGGATTGGAAAAATTAAATTTCAAATGGGAAAATATTTCTAACTTTTAAAAAAAACACCTCTTTTCATTAAAGGACAGATTTGCCAATTTTTTCCAGTGAAAACTGAGGTGTTTATTCTCAGAGATATTGTTTGCTTGTTTGAGATAATACATCTTCACTACATCCCCCAAAATACAGAAGAAAGGAGGGGAAGCCATTGCTAGAATTTTAGCTGTTGTACCTGGATGGTTGGTAAAGCTGCTACAATTTTTCAGGTTCTAGGACAGTGGTGTACCCCTAGAAAAAAAAAAAAAAAAAACAACATTTTCACATTCATTTGTCTCAACAAAAATTAAGAAATTAATAAAAAATTTTCCTTCTAGAAGTGGAGAAAATTCAGCATAAGCCAGATAAGGTAAAATAAATCGATAGCTGAGTAATCTCAGAGAAACAAAACTGATCTAATTTGTCCTGGAATTAGGCATCTGCCATCATCTTTAATTTGCCAGATCCCATATAAACATAACATCCAAAAAGTCCCTAAAGCAATTTCACATCCTAATTTGGATAATTTTATATCACTAGAGCTGTGGAGTTTTGTTCCCTATCTTGTTCAAGAAGTAGAAGAGTAGATCTTCTCTTTTAAGTTAACTGCCTTTACTTTTCTAAGTCATTTGGCATTTCCTATATGTGGAGGCAACTATGCAAATTTAAAGGCTGATTGTTACTCAGTGTCAACCAAAAAAGCTTCACCAGGGGAGGAAGAAAGTTGACTCCTCACTGAGTGAGACTCTGTCACTAAATTCATCTCAGCATCAAAAATTGCCAAAAAGTACTTATTTTCATCTCAAACAATTCAGAGCATAATAAATATGGCTGAAGTGTGGAAATCTGCATATGACCCTCAGAATTCCCTAAGTCAAATATCACTTTTTACATTGGGAAGCTGAGGCTGCAGCCAGAAGCAACAGATTTTCCAAAAGTATTTCCTTTGTGTGCATTTTCACCTTGCTTAAAAGCAGTTCTTTAAAAGACTCATTTCTTGTAATGCTGGGGAGATCAATAGAGATTTTTTTAAAGATATTTGGAATTCATTGTACAAAACAAAGAGGCATTACAATTAGATGTTTGATATGAGTTATTTAAATTAGTCTCACCTGTCTCAGCGTATGAATATTTGACTATTAAACTGTGCTTTGACTTATTTTCACACATTATTTGCAACACAAACTTCAAGCCCCAAATATGTTGGTGTTTATTTCTCCTTCTTATTTTAGCATGTCCAGCGCAGCCACACTTTCTCCAGAGCCAAACACTGAGTCCATTCCAAGTGAAATCAGAAAATATATATTTACCTTATGGAGTGTGAAGTCTGTAAAGCAGGAATATTTCTCACCCCTTGTTATTTGACTCCTCACAATTAAATCTACTCTCCCATTTTTGGCTCTCCTTTTGCATCATGTTGTTCATTGAACCCTGAATAGTGTTTGAATTCACAGGATAATCTGAGTAGGAAGGGACCAACTCTGGTCTGGTGACTTGCTCTGGTCTCAGATGAAATTTCCAGCTGTGTTCCAGGAAGATCCAAAGCAGGAATTCTGAGGGTAAAGGTAGGATGTGCTCAAGTTCAGGCTCACTGAGGGCACTGACACACACCAATGTCAGACTTCCAGGGACAGCCAAAGAGCCTCAACCATCACTCTCGGGGTCGGCTGCTTGTTCTCTGTCCCCGAGGTGAGTTGGGTGGTCCAGGGAGCGACCCCAGGCTCTGAAGAATGAGACTGGACTCTTTGCTGTTCGGTCTTCAGGTTGTTTATTAAGTCTTATCTACAAAATTTTCTTCCTGGCAGACAGAGGTCTGACCAGCAAGGCAGCCACGATGCTCTCCGACCGCCCCCGAGGCTGCTCCGTCTCTTATACCACAAATTACGTATATCATATTTACCTTTACCTTCCAATACCTATCACCCATGTTGGACAGTGCGTCTTTTCCTCAAACTAATCTCTGAGTGCCAACACCACAGCAGAAGATGGAGAACAAGAAGAAGAAGGAAGAAGGATGAGACACGCTCTGTCTTTTCTATTTTGTCCCCATTACCTTTATACAAAAATTTTTAAAACTTATATTTTCACCCTGTGTACACCTTATAAAAACACCCTTTAAACCTGTGACACCTTCCAGCCCTCATACCAAACTGGCAATTCATTTGCAGGATCGAAATCCAGCCACCAAGTGTTCCGGGCATCATGCCAAGATCTCCGAGCCCCCTGACGGGGTTTCGGCTCTCGACGTGGTCTCGGGGGACTCCTCACATCCGGAGTGATGTGCAGAGTTCCCACAATCACCAGGATCCTGATCCCAGCTGGCCAAGCCAAAAATGCCATTTCACCCCTGCACCCTTCCTCCTGCCTGCCAGGGGGTTGTGGTTGGGGATGGGAGCTGCTGACCCTACAGACAGCTCTGTCAGCAAGAGAGAAGCAGGGAAGCTGACCCATGGCACACCCAGGCAGTCTGACATGGGGCTCTTTGTCTCCTTGCAGGGCAGCAGACCAAGGTTTTGGGGAAAGGAAGGAGAAGTTGAGGTGGGGAGAGGCAATAGGAGCACCAGTGTAGGGAGAGGTGCTCTGATAAGAGGAGTGTCTGGGAATGGACATCAAACCTTTGGCACAGACACCCCCATCCTCACTGCTCCCCCTTCCACTCCCTGAATTTCCCTAAGCACCAGTGGCCTCTCCCAGCCCCTTTCCTGTGCTCTGATGTGACCAAATGATTTCCCCCTCCCCCCAAACTTTCCCCATTTCTCCCCATGCTGCCAAAGTGAACTTCACCTGTCCTGCCAGGCCAGCTCAAGTGCTGCTGCTGGGGAGGCACTGCCCCATCAGAGAGCAATCCTGGGGCTTGGAAAACCAGGAATTCAGCACACAGCAGGAGCACAAGTTGAGCAGCAGACAGCAGGAACTGAGCCATGGAAACCTTTTTGTCTGATTCATTCCTCCTGAGTCATCTTGCAGTTGGAAGGGCTGTGTCTGTATTTCCCAGCTCCAAATACAACATAAAACCCAGAGGCTGCTGCGAAACTTTGATAAGGAAACTGGAATTTGCCATCAAAGCAGGGCACACCACCAAACATCAAAATGGACAATGCCCTAGCAGTGCTAAAGCTCCAAACATCCAAAAGACAATGTAAACACCAGACCATCTTCAGGGGAGGCTGTGAGGGCTGCAGGGTCACCTCTACGTGGTCATGTCCCATCCCACACTCCCAGCCTGTGCCACAGCAGAGTATTTGGGATTTGCAGCCAGCTGGATGAATCTGAGGGCTGGAAGACAGCGCTCCTGCTGGTGGAGAGAAAAGTTGGGTTTCAATAAATCATCCCCAGGATCTGTTTGCGCTAATCCTTGGGTGAGAAGAGTTTAACTTTAATTTCAGGCAATGGCACTGATGGATATCAGACCCTGCGCTGAGCCCATGAATAGATGAATAAAAATATACTTAAAGAGCCCGGGATGTATACCTGTCAAACACTCAGATGACTAATGCAAGAAGAACCAGATAAAGACATTAAACATGCAGTAGACACTGGCATGGGGTGGGAGGACGTCTGATTCTTGTCAAGCAATCACAAAAGAGAATTATTTAAGATCCAAAAATACGGTGTGGGGGACTGTAATTCAATTGCAAAGGCACTGAAGACAGCAGCTTTTGAATACAGCCTTTAGTTAGAGCTTAAGAAATCAAAGTAACTGTATTATTAACGTGCCTTAAACACCAGGTAAACCAGCAATTTCTTCCTCTGCAGGCACCTGGTGCTCCTCACAAAATCACACCGTGTTTTGACATCCCCCGTGCTCGGCACGGGCTGCCTGTCAGGCAGGGGAGGTGACAACAGAGGGATCCTGGTGTGTCTTTCCCAGCTGTGGCTCTGAGCCCCTAACAAGAAAGGCAAACCTTAGATAACCCTTATCTCCCTGCCTGCTGGCACCTGATCATCCAGGCTGGGTGGCTCACAAACACCCACCTCTGCTCCAGGAGTGTCCTGAGACTAAAATGTAGGGGCTGGGAGGGCTCTCCCTTCTTGCAAGAGTCCAAAGGAGGGCAGGATAAACTCTTTAATCTCTGTGGATCTGCTTCGTAGAGAGGGAAACCCAGATGTGAAGTGTAGAGCAGGGACCAGGTGTCCCAGCTGCTTCCCCACACCAGGAGAGTATTTTGAATATTAAGATGCACAGATGCACATCTTTTTCAGCTCCTAAAACCACCCCTGGCATGCCAAAATACCCAGGCTTTACAGAAATGCTCTGGCAGTTTGTCCCCTGTGTGTTTAGACCCTCTCATGACCAAAAGATCCTTTAATTCAGACATTCATGTAATTACCTGAGCACTGAAACAGCAGCAAAGAGTTTGTCTCACTTCCACTGTCTCTGTGAGTCCTGCCCAGCTCTCCAAAACTAAAACTGGAATGCTCTGCTCTCAGGAATAAACTCAGGATGCCATGAAATGAATCAGCATAGTGATATTTTGCAAAAGCCCATCAATGTTTATTTGTTTATTTGTTTGTTTGTGCATTTAAAATCAGTTTGTGGGAAGTGGGAGGTTTGCCTAGAAACCTCTGAGCTGGGTGAGTCTGGATTCTCTATGAAAATCCAGATTTTGTTGCACCAGGAGGTGTTACTCTCACCTTTAATCCTAAAGGCACATAAAGGTGTTTTCAGATACCTTTACCTTTTCTAAGCATCTGTACTTGGGTTTTTTTACAAAGTTTGATGGTCCTTTCAAACTCTGGATGTGGATAGTTTCCTTTACAAGAAGCCTGTCACAGATTGGCTTCAGATGGACATGTCAGCTTAATCTGAGACAGCAAGTCAAGCAAAAGAACCCACATTACAACCATTAGGGAAGCTTTCCTTCCTGCCTCGCTGCTGGAACCTGCTATTATAAAATTAACAGAAGTTTTCACAGGGATATTTCTCCAATCCACTTCAGTTCATGTCTATCAATGCTTCCCAGCAGACTGAAGCCATACAAATCCTGCACACAATCGCTCCCTGTCCTCTGCCACAGAAGCACTTCCCTTAATAAGAAATTTCCAGAGGATTTTCACTCAGAGGCACCAACAATGGCTGCAGTTAATGGCAATACATTCCTTGAGATTTATTCTGCAAGAGGCACCTTTCATTTTAACAAATGTACCATGGGATGAGGAGTTTGTGATGGGTGAACTCGGGCAGCATGTGCTGACAGCTGGAGAGCTCTGCAAAATGGATGATTTGAAGGCTTGAAGTGTGTTATTCTTCCCTTTGTTACTCAGTTGGATTCAAGTGCTAAAAAAAACCCCACACCTGGCCCTAGGAAATCATCTCTTCCTCTGGTGAAGCGTTTGAATGGGAGGTTTGATAGGGAAAAGGAGAAGATGAGGTAACTGCAGTGTTAGCTGGAAAGGTCTCCTCAAGAAAGGTTTTCTAATTTCCACCCCCGGAGTGGATCAGGAGAGGGGTGAGAGTCACCAGCAATATTTTCTGAACAACTGGAACCATCATTTTTAAGAGAAGCCATTTTAGTGTTTACTCAGTTTAGAGGGATTGAATCTGAACATCTGCATCACTTTTTATTTCATCACATCCAAGTTATCTCCAAACCAGCAACAGTAGGATACTTATTTTTCCCTTTTCACTCTCATTCTGCAATCACTTTTCTCTCACTGGAAATACTAATTTTCAATTTCATGTGCACAGGACAAGCCTTCTGTCTTTAATGGTGATGGGGCAGCAAAAGCTGCAGAAGGAAATCCCACACTGCCTCATCCAAGCTCTGGGAGCTGAACTCCTCTCCAGTCACTCACCACCTCGAAATTTGGAACTGCAGAAGGGGACCCAACTGATGAAGACAGATCTCTGCATTTTAATGAGCAGTCCTGCAATATTTACTTGGTTAAAAGACACTGGATACTTCATCTTGCCTGTCATAACAAATATGTTCCTCCTGGCAACTCAGCATCTCGTGTTTAACACTGCACTGACAAATGTACCTCTCCTCCTTCCTGATGAAAGCAGACACAAGTTTAGAGGGAGTAGACCTGCAGGTTAACTGGGATTGCTTTTCCCTTTAATTTCAAAAATGCAGTGCTTCTTCTAGAGCTGAAGACCACTGCTGTAGTTTAAGTCTCCAGCCCCAATTCAAAGCCACGTCAACACTCTGCCTGTAAATCCTCAGCTCTGTGCACTGCTCAGCAGCAGAAGTGAATGGAAATGCAGAGGTAAATGCAGAGTCAGGCAATAAGGCCCAGCTTCCCAAGCTGCACTTGCCCTGCCAGGTATGAGGACAAAGTGATACCTCCTCACACATGGAGCTGATAAAAAGTGTTCCTCCATCGCTTTCCCAGCATCATCTCCCTTGCAGACCCCCAGAAAGTGTGTTCAACACTCCCCCAAACTTGTCAGAAGGGTAAAGAAAAAAGAAATCTGTCCTTCTTGCCTTACTTTCTGTTCTTCCAGCAAGGTTCTCCTTCCCAGGGCTGGTTTTACATCACCTGGAGCATCTTGGTCGTGTAGAGGTGGCTGCAGGAAAGGGCAGCACAAACTGATGGTTCCTGAGACACTTTGACAGTGATGGATGAACACCACATACCCTGACATTGCTTCCCACTGTTTCACAGAGGGGAGTTAGGAATGGATTCATTGAGCAATGTTTCCTCCTTTCATGATCCATCTTGAGATGACAATCCAATTTTCAGGTCAAGAGAAAATTCTTAAGTGATGGAAAAGTCACAGGTGACAAGAAAAATGGCTGTGGGTGATGGCAGGAGGAGGAATGGCTCTGGTGTGGGTTTTATGGATGAGACACACAGGATATGATGGGGAAGGAGCACAGGGTGGGAGTCACAATGAAGCAGTGCAGGAGTTGGCTTGTGCACAGCCAGCCCTGCTCTACTCACAGATCACACAAAAATGCACAGGCATTCCCTTCTCCAGACTTCTGACAGCTGAAATAATATGAAAATATATCTGTGAGCATTCCATTTTCCCCATTCAAAGTCCAGCCAGAGTCACTATTTATCATCATTTATTCCAGTAAGTAGAAGCCACACCCAGACCAATTATCTCACTGTCAGAGCTTGTAAATGGTGTTTTGGTATCATGGGATTCCTGTTCAGGAGTTTTGTTTGGATTCTGAGGCCTCTAATCTTTATCAGATATTACACCCCACTCATCACTGTCAGGAGCTAAAGCAGCATCAGCATCTGTGGCATTGCTAACAGGGCCATCTTCAGCATGTGAATCACCCTGCACATTATCCTGCAAATTCCTCCTTGCCTCAGGAAAATTAACTCCACAAGACCAGGGCAGGTTGGATAGGGCTTGGAGCAACCTAGGATAGTGGAAGGGGTGGGAATGAGGTGGGCTTTAAGGTCCCTTCCAACCCAAACCAGTGTGGGATTCTGGGATTTTGGTATTCTGTGGCACTGTGGGTATCAGCTGCTCACTGCTTTCCATGGAGAATGAGGGCAGGGAATGGTTTAGTGACCAATAAAATAAACTAACTGGATGCTTAAAAAACGTTTTCATAGAAACAACACTTAGCTGTGGCCAAGCAAGGTTCTTGCAAGATGTGAAGAATACAAATCATTTATAGGATCCAGAGTGGTTTGGGATGGAAGTGGCCTCAAAGCCCATCCAGTGCCACCCCTACCATGAGCAGGGACACCTTCTACTGTCCCAGGTTGCTCCAAGCCCTGTCCAGCCTGGCCTGGGACACTGCCAGGGATCCAGGGGCAGCCACAGCTTCTCCGGGCACCCTGTGCCAGGGCCTGCCCACCCTCACAGGGAACAATTCCTTCCCAATAGCCCATCCATCCCTGCCCTTTGTCAATGAGAAGCCATTCCCTGTGTCCTGTCAGTCCATCCCTTGTAAATCCCCTCTGTCTGTGTATCCTGAAAGTTCCCTTCTTCCTTGTTCACCAAAGAAAAGAGGTCACAGCACTTTCAGAGCCACTCCACAAGAAAACCTGCTCCCAGAGGTGCCTGACATGGTGCTGGTGGGATGCACCCCCTGTGCCTGGCCAAGCAGCACCTGGCACAGGGATCTTCTCCCACACAGCCCTTCCTGCCAGTCTCACTGCAGTGCGCAAGTCCTGGCCTAAAAAACCTCCAGCCACCCCACCTGCGGCAAAGAACAGACCCTTAAATGGTTCCATGCTCCCACTGGATGCAAATCCACACCAATTCCCACGCCAGCTTTCTTGTCTCCTGGTCATCAGTTAGGCTTTAGTTCTGCCTTCCAAATAAAAAGTGCTTTATTAAACAGCAGGAGATAATTACAGCAGTGTCAAAGCCTGCTGAAGCACAAACAATGTGAGATTAAGGTGACTGATGTCAGAAGGAATTCTGTGTATAAGAAATAAGTGCACTTCTGATTAGAAAACGAAAGTATTGATAACCATTTTTCATCTTAATAACTTTAGAAAAAGGGATATTAATGATGTGGAAGGAAAAAAAAGGAGCAGCTTATTAGTGGGAAGTCTGATGTCCTGGTTGGCTCACTTTTTTGTGAATAATTTAATTATAAAAGGTCTTTTTCTCGACCTCTTACATTTCTCAATGAAGACAAAACTGAGGAAAAGAGGGGGATAAAAATATAAGCTGCTTTGCAATTACTGAACTCAGAATTCTCTGGATTTGGGCTTGATTTTTATAATTCAACAACAAAGAACAAAAAAGCCACTTTGAGATTGAGTGAAAGCTTTGATCCTATTTATAAGGAGAAAAATGAAAGAAAACTGCCCTAGGTTAAAAAAAAAGAGTATAAAACCATAGTTTTAGCTTGAAAAATATTATGAATCTATAATTCTTTGTTTGGATTTAAGAGGTAAACTGCCTGTGGTAGCTTCCCTTCCCCTTTCTTCAGCACCATCTAAGCCAATGGAGGTGGAAATTGAGCATTTAAAATCTTCCCAACAGTTTAGCCTGTTTAACCTTTTTTCCCCAACAGTTTAACCTCTTCTTTTCAAGCACAGTTTTTCTGTGGCTCCAAGTACACTTTTGCTGGGGGTTGACCCAAGCCAGGAGAGCTGTAATATCCACAGAGCCCCATTAACTCGCCTTGACATCTCATTTCCCTCTCTTTTTATGACTCTGTCACTCATGACCCTTCCTCTGCAGCTCAGGCATCTGTCAGAACCCAGAATCTGGAATTACATTATAATAGATATTGAATATGAGTCACTCCTGCCCTCCTCTTTTCTCACTGCAAGAAATACCAGTGGTCAGCTCAGACCTCCAGGATGACAAGGGAGGTTTAAAGCATCACCTTAAACTGGCAGAGTTTTGTTGCAGGACAGCAGCAACTGCAGAAATGACTGTGAAACACAGAGAAGAGAAACAGCACAGCACAGACCCCTTGGGGTTTATTCCTGTGCTACTTTTCCTCCTGCTAGTGCATCAGGAGGGTTTATTTGGGTCCTGTTATCACATGTATTCTGTGTGTATTTAAATATTTTGTGGATATAGGGAGCCTGACTCCATGCAGCATGCAAACCAAAGTGGGAATTTCACTCAATTGACCCCATATAGAGACTCAGCTCATCAGGAAGAGCTGAGCCTGGGCTGTCTGTTACAGCCAGGTCAGCTTGGAGGGGCATGTTGGATCCATCTGGATCCCTGGTGCCAGCAGTTAGGGTGGTGTGGCACTGAGGCCACTTGACAAAATGTCAGGCTCAAAAAAACATCCAAAGGCACTGATTTTCCATGGGTAGAGCCTTACAACGACAGGCCAAAATTTCAGGTCATAAATAGGGTCAAAAACTGGACTGGATGATCCAGGATGGGAGCTGGGCTTCCACTGCCATGGTTTGGCCAAGGAGGATCCATCCGCTCATCCTCCCCCAGGAGAGCAGGTCTCAGGGCACAGGATTTACATTTCAGTCACACCAGGCTGCACATTTTCACATTAGAAATGAGAACTGTGGAAGAGGGTTTTAGTGCCATTATTTATTAGACAAGTTCCCTGGATTTTTATCATCCATAACTCATGCCTTGAATGGATTTGCTGCCGATTCCCCTAAGTCATGTACAGAAGGTCCTGGAGTAGAGTGTTTCTAAAATACCATTTTTTAAATTTCACATTTACATGCATTCCATCTGCACACCGAGAGCATTAAATATCATAAATGTGGAGTTAATGTCTCATTTTTAAAAATTATGTAGTTTTGTAATTACATTAAATGAGGGGATACTGACTTTTAGAAACTAAATTCCAAGTCTCTTTCTATTGCCAAAGCAGCCAGGAATATCTTTAAATAAGTTTATGCTATAGGGACCCTTTAATGATCCATCTGCTGAAAGTAGAAGGAAGAGGAAAAAGTGGTTGAATCATAGGGAATGAAACTTCAATTCACCACACATTAATAAAACCTCAGCTATTGATGATCAGTGAGACATTAATGAAGTTTTGGAAAGTTAAATCCATCTAAGAAAAGGCTGCCAGGAGTTGACTCCAACATGGAAACAGATAGGAACCAAACATTTCTTACACAAGTTCATATTTCATGATTCCTGACCTGGAAACCACTAAAAAAGAGTCAGAAAACTGCTTTATTTCTCTGTGAACTATTTAATTTTTCAATGTTTACTGTATCACACTCATTTTCACAAGCACAAACTGCATGGATACCTGAATCATGGAATCCCAGAATGGTTTGGGATGGAAAAGACTTCAAAGCCCATCCAATTCCACCCCTGCCATGAGCAGGGACACCTTCCACTGGCCCAGATTGCTCCAAGCCCTGTCCAGCCTGGCCTTGGACACTGCCAGGGATCCAGGGGCAGCCACAGCTTCTTCGGGCACCCTGTGCCCAGGACTGCCCACCCTCACAGGGAACAATTCCTTCCCAATATCCCACTTAACCCTACCCTCTGGCAGTGGGAAGCCATTCCCTGTGTCCTGTCACTCCATCCCTTTCAAACCATCCTTCTCCAAGCTACACTTGACTGATTTTATTTTTTTCCTCAGCTTCTTCTTTTTTTTTTTTCTCTTGGTATCTGCAGGGTTTACATTAAACCCTCAGTTTTAAATTGCTCATCTCTCTAAGACTTTGGGAAAAGTCTGGGAACAGTGCAGGTATCTATAATTTAGCTAAAATCTGGTTATTGGGGTTAGCACAAGAGTAATTGTTGGGAGTCTGTGGGTGACCTTACAGTCGTTTCAAGGCTGGCACATAGGCTGCACTGTAATGGTGCAGCATAACTCTTGTGCTGAGTTTATTCTCCAGGTTAAATATAATTCAACTCAGATGGCAACTACAGGGACTCTGTTCCCTCTCACTTGGCAGAATAACCCTTCATTGCAAGGTAAGTGGGCTCTCAAATTTATGGGGAGATTTGCAAAGCAGTAGATTTTCCCCTGATTGCTTTCTGACTGAAATATATCATCAGACCAAAAGGGGTTTGTGCCATTTAGCAGGGCAAAACAGCTTCTTTGGCTGAAACAAAAGTAGAGATAAGCAGCTTTGACCATGAAGTAGAGTTTGGTCATGCTTTAGGTTGTTTTACAACATCCTGTTTGGGTTTAAGACTGAGTCTTTTCATATCTCATTGAATCACAGAATAATCTGAGTTGGAAGGACCCACCAAGATCATGGAGTCCAGCCCCTGTCCCAGCACAGACACCCCAACAATCCCACCCTGTGCATCCCTGGGAGCGTTGTCCAAACCCTCCTGGAGCTCTGGCAGCCTTGGGGCTGTGCCCATTCCCTGGAATATTTAGGAGAATCTCAGTTATAGCTCCCTGAAGATGGAGGAGTTGGAAGAGGTGGTTAATGCTGTCCAGCAGCCTGTCTTCATTAGGACTAGCAGGTTTCTTACCATACATGTGGATTTCTGCACCTGTGTGCAGGTGTGCATGGTCAGAGGGACAGCCAGAAGAAAAGGATGATTCAGCTGAGCTGGTTTTCCTGTATTTGCCAGATATGAACATCAAAACCCTGGAAATTCATGGCTCTGCCAAAGGATTCTCATATTGCAGTCAATCTGTAGATAGATCTCTAAAATAACCAACAAAAGGAGTAACACCCTAACCTGAATAATACCATAAGCTGAGTAAAGGTATGGAGTTAAAACTGAAAAGTCTTTGATTTTTAGTTTAAAAAAACGGCCTGGATTTTATGTGCCAGAGTTCAGGAAATTCCACTATTTAATGGCTGCAGTCACTGAACTGATTGTAGGACCAGAGAATCTGGGAATGTGTGGATTTGGAAGGGACCTTAAAGCCCATCCTGTCCCACCCCTTGCCATGGGCAGGGACACCTTCCACCAGCCCAGGCTGCTCTAGCAAAGCCCAGCACAGGCTCAGGGGAAGGTTGTTGTTGGGTGCTCCTCCCTTTTCCCCATGTCCTCATCACCTCTTTCGTCTCTTCCTTTTCCCCTTCTCTTTTTCCTGGTGCTGCTAGGAAAACAGTAACAGCAATAGTATATACAAAGAGAAATATGAAAAATACCCAAACTGGGAGCTGTGGCTGTGAAAATGATGCTGTGCAGATGAAAGTAGCAGAAAAATTTTGTTTCACTGTAGAGCAGAAGATGTGTGGCACAAGAGTAGAAGGGGGCATGGATTCAATAGTAAACAAAAGCAGTTTGATTTTTTTTTTGAATGAAGGAGTTCTGACTGAAGTTTTACCTCAAAAAACTCTGGTATATTGCACAAAATGATGTGAAGGGATTGTTTTGTCAGGGCCTTGCCCGCAATGAGCTCCATAAAGATGTCTTTAAAAGAGTAAAAAAGTTTTAAAAAATGATTTCAGAGCCCATTTTCTAAGTTCAGAGTGTGGAGCCAGAAGCAGCAGCAGAAAGGTGCCACCTGAGGACAGACAGGAATGGACTCAAAGCCCTGAATACAAAAGGGGTTTTTCCACCAGTTTCAGTGGAGCTGTCCCCAGCAGGCTCTGGTGGCTGATGTGGGTTTGTCCCACTTGGGATGCACTATATACACACTGTCTCATCTTCCCAAATGGCCCCAGGCTCAAAGACTGGTGCAGACAAAGGAGAGAGACCCTTTTCTTGTCCCTTCTCTGGATTTCTGTAACTGAAGACCATCTCTAAACTGCTTTGTTTCCACTCACCTCCCATTTCTGACTCGGCTTCCCAAGAATGAGGGACTCACTTTTACTACAGAGGTATTAAGTTATTCATGACTTCAGGTTTTCTGAGGAGCAGACAGCCTGCTCAGCACCTGGCAGAACCAGACCTGGTTTTCCCTCAGAGCTATAGGGGGTTTGAATGGAGTTTCCAGCTCTAAATAACAAAATAGGTCAGTTTAATGCTTTTGCTTAGTTTGCAAGACATAATCATCCCATTCCTCTCCTGACCTTATCCAGACTGACAGCAAATCAGCAAATTATTATTATTATTATTATTATTATTATTATTATTATTATTATTATTATTATTATTATTATTATTCAGGTGACTTTATGCTATTAGTTTGCCTCTTTGGTTTTTTTAGGGTTGGTTTGTTTCTAAGTTAGGTTATTTCTTTAGAGGAAAGAACCTTCTTTTCCACTCGACTTTCCTGCATCTGTGCAAGACTCCTCTCACAACACTACCATAGTCCTTTGAAAAAGATTTGTTGATTTGAAGGTGCTAAGGAGCATAAGACACAAAACTTCCCTGAATTAATTTCTTTCATCGAATCCCATGGAGTGTCTGGGGAAAAAAAATCCACAAAATTCCACTTTTGGTGTAAATATTTCCTCTGATGTTGCATCTGCTGCTATCAGCAGGACATTCTAGTATGTTTTTACTACAAAAAGCAAGACCTTTCCTCTGGCTCTGTTAAAATACATATCATTTGCAGCAGCTCAGTCAACAGAAAAATGAAGGTTACATTTTTATCAACCATCTGTCAACTTTGCCTCTTTACTCTTTGCATTATGTATCTTTTATTTCCCCCTCTACCAACTGAGTCCTGTCTTCCAAATAATTGATAAAGGCAATAAATTGCTGCCATGGGGTGAACCTTCCCTGAAAGCATTACTCAGATTCTTGAGACCTTGGTCACACTTGTCCAGCTCCAGCTCATGAGTTGATTCTGGCATGTGCAGGGAAGCAAAAACACAGATCATTTTTGTGGGGGAAACCTCCCCAAAAGCTCTGGGCTGCATCCCAGGAAAGGACACATCCAGCAGTGGGGTGTGCAGTCCTGGCCCCTGGGTCCCTGCTGCTGGTCCCAAATGGGGCAGGGACAAGGGCAGGGCTGGGCAGTGTGAAATCTGTGAGGATAAAAGTCATGCAGCAGAAACCTTCTCATAAAAATCACAACCTACCTGCTCTGCCTATCCCTCCTGATAAATTATAAATTTAATGTTCCTGAGTGGTGTGGTTCTGTTCTTGGGGCTATCTCATCCCTAAATTCCCCTGAAACACCATCAGAGAGCATAACACAGCCCTCTTCAAGCCCTGCTTAAATAATATCCCCATCCCCAATAAACCTGCCTTGGTTTGCTGCAGGATATATTTGGGGGTCTTTTTCTTTTTTGTTACATACAGCTTCTTTCTTCCAACTGAGACTGTCTGACTGAAAAGCAAGGCAAACAATAATCCCATCAACATTTCTTAAGCAATTCCAACTAGAAAGAGCCAAGTTAAAGCATCTTTTAGGATTTTCAACTTCACTCAACTATGAATAACACGCACAATGCAAAGAAATTACCCAAGTGTAAAAGACATTTATCTGAGCAAGTAAATTACAATGGCACCGAGAGCAAACCAGCCTGTGACTTCAATTGTCAAAATCCTCTTCTGCTTTTTCAGGGTTCCAGCATTAAAGCAGAAAAGCCAGAGTCAGGGAATAACTCAGGGCAGCACGTCTGTCTCCAGAAGCTTTTATTGTAAGGATACACAGGAAGAGAGATTGAGTTATTGATGAAAAAGAGAAATAAAAAAAAATATCAGGAAAAAGTAGAATGTATTTAGAGAAGCCATTTGCATCCTCTACTGCCTGGTGACAGGGACGATTCTGTCTCTGCTGGCATTCCTATGTCTGCCAGTATAAATTAATGATTTCACTGATTTCAGTCAGACAATCCCAATGTTTAGAGGTAAAAATCTGTCAGACAGAGGAGCTTCCAGATTTCAGAGGAGAATTTTATGCTCTGAGAGCCACCTACATCTATTAACTCTAAAAAGGTTGTAATTTTCGAGTGTCCTTTGTCCTTGTCTTCCAGTGTGAGAAGAAAAAATGAGGTGCAATATCAAATGCTGCTTTTGTCAGATAAATGTCCCTGCACTGGCACTGTGACCTCCCTTCCCTATATTACTCCACAAGGGACATTTAGGAGCTCTGCAAACCCAGGACTGAGTTATCCAAGGTGTTACCTGCAGCAATTACCAAGGCTTTAAGGGCAAGTGCTCCATAATTCTCTGAGCTGGGAAAGGTGTTTCTGTGAGATAAAATGGCCTGGTTCAGAATATCAGGGGTTATCATGCACCTGGAATTGTTTTTAATGCCTCACATTAGCAGCACCTGAAGGCTGAAAACCAGCATTTATTGATTTAAAGTAGTGCTGGCAGGGACTGGAGAGTCTCCTAACCCTCCTTTTGCCAATAACCCCCTCCAGACCCTTGCAGCAGCCACCAGACCTTTGTGCTCCTATTTCTCCTCCAACCTTTGGTGGAGTCATCAAACTCAAAATTCATTGAGACAAGAGCTACTCATAATTTCTGCTTGTGAAGCATCCTGCACATGGTGCCCTCAGTGTTTAGGGCCTGTATTTCCTGCTGCTGTATAAATAAATGTGAGGTTTCTCTCCACACCAGGGCTGCTGGTTGTTTTGTTGGGATTTTTTTTCCCCAGAGAAACAGTGGAGTCAATTGCTGCAGATACAGTTGAGTCACTTTAGTCATCAAAAATCCCAGTCTGAAGTGGAAGATTCATTTTAGAGATATTTTAACCTGCTGGCAAAGTCAATTGCAGCGAGTGGATGGCATTTTTTAAAGCATTTATTTCCTTTGAATTGAAGTAATTTCTTAAGATAGGAAAGCCATAGTTGCCATCTGCATGGAGTTAACATCCCAGAGAATACATGGAGCCACAGGTGGATGCATGGAGATATTTGTTCTTTTTAGTCAGTGATCCTAATTTTTTTCATTTCCCATTTGACTTGTCTTGACTGGCAGCTAAAAATTTCCATTTAAACAACTGGCTGAGATTCATTTGCTACAAGCTATAACTGGGAATAGTGTTCTGATTAGCAATGAAGCTCTCACCCTCTGAAGAATAAAGAGGAATCAGCTTTGAAGGAGGGTATGAATATGTATCCAATACCAAAGCTGTCAGACAAGGACCAGATTATTGATTGAAATTGCCTTTGGTTACTTAACACACTTTTGACAAGTTCTGCAGTTTAGAAAAGGGGCCAAGCATGCTCCAGGTGTTGGTGAGAGGCAGGCAGCAGACATTACACCCACTTTAGGCCTGGTTTAGAATCTTGCTATTTTATTTATAAACATTTTCCCCCTCACCCATCACACTGCTGATTTTAATACAGAAAATTCACCAGCATATTTTGGTTTCAGCACCACAGGATTTGCAAAATAAGTGAAGGAGCCTGAAAGAGATGACACCAGAGGTCATGAGCTCTCTCTTTGTCTGTCATTAAGGGAGGAAAAGACTTTTAAGATCACCAACAATCAATGCAGCACCAGCACCACATCCAACATTAAACCACGTCCTCAAGCATCACATCCACACATTTTTTGAACACTTCCAGAAATTATGATGATCATAGAGAATGAAGCTTCAATTCACCACACATTAATAAAACCTCAGCTATTGATAATCAGTGAGACATTAATGAAGTTTTGGAAAGATAAATCCATTCACACTTAAGAGCAGGCTGCCAGGAGTTGGCTCCAACATGGAAACAGACTTACAGATAGGAACCAAACATTTCTTACACAAGTCAGTCTTTCACGACTCCTGACCTGGAAACCACTATAAAAGTCTCAGAAAGCTGCTTTATTTCTCTGTGAATGATTTCATTTTTCAGTGTTTACTGTATCATACTCATTTTCAACAAGCACAGAGACTGCATGAACACCTGAAACAGAGTATCCCAGAATGGTTTGTGTTGGAAGAGACATTAAAGATCTTCCAGTGCCACCCCTGCCATGGGCAGGGACACCTTCCACTATCCCAGCTTGCTCCAAGCCCTGTCCAACCTGGCCTTGGACACTGCCAGGGATCCAGGGGCAGCCACAGCTTCTCTGGGCACCCTGTGCCAGGGCCTGCCCACCCTCACAGGGAACAATTCCCTCCCAATATCCCATCTGACCCTGCCCTCTGGCAGTGGGAAGCCATTCCCTGTGTCCTGTCCCTCCATCCCTTGTAAACAGTCTCTCTCCATGGTTCCCGTCAGCTCCTTCAGGCACTGGAAGGCCACAGTTACATCACACTGAAGCTTCTCTTCTCCAGGCTGAACAATCCCAACTCTCCCAGCCTTTCCATCCCTCTGGTCATGTTGGTGCCCCCTCTGGACTTTCTTCTTTTGGCTCCTTCCAGCTCGAGATGTTCTGAGTCTGCTCTGTGATTCTCTGATCACATGAATGAATCTATGGATATAATCTATGGGTATCCAAAAGCTGCTGTGGAATTACATCTAAGTGGTAACACTGAATACATTTTCTCATCTGAATATCATTTCATCCCACTAAAAAACATTTATTAATGTGGACATTAAGAGGATCTAATTGAAGCAGCTGACAAAGGCAATCCTGGAAGAAGAAGACTGATATCAACTAAATGTTTTTATAAAAACTGGTTGTGTTCCTGTTGGAGCTGGCAAAGCTCCAAGTGATTTCCAAAGCAAAATGACCACGCAGGGATCTGTAGGAATAAGGGTTGGGAGAGCCAAACTAAGCTGTCCTGGGCACACCATTTGCTCTGCTCAAATCCACCACTCCTCACTCAGCAGTTTTCCTACCACCCTCCTTGTTTCCCAGTTCCTGCAAACACAACTCCTGGGCCAGAGCCATTTATCCCAATACCAGCCCCCATGTGCAAACACAACCCTACCTGCACAGGCAGGAGCTCAATACTCCTTATTTGCTCTCCACTGATTGCCATTTGTTGTTTTCATTATCTTTGGCTAGAATCCTTCCAGCTGGCTGGCCAGGGAGCAGGCAAGGCCCTGAGGAGAAGGTGAATGTTTGGAATGACAAACACTCCAGGAAGCCAGAGGCTGGTGGGGTGAACTCTGCAAAAAACCCACATCTATAAATAAAACCCCAAAACAGCACCCAAAATGTGTGAGAATAATTTGACAAACTAGCACAGAACAGTTAATACCTTTAATAGTTATTCTGGGCCTAATTTAATCAAAAGTAAAAAAAAAAAAAAGGGAAGAGGTTGAGTACTTTGTTCTTTCTTTTTGTGATTGTGAAATATTCAGACAAAAGGTTACCAACCCCTTTGAACACTACCATAGTCAGCTTTTCACCTAAGAGCACCATAGAAACATCTGATTTAACTGCTTTTCCTCCCTCCCAATTTTTTACTGCTTTGAAAATTTTTAAAATCTCTGTATACAGAGAAAACAAGTTGTTCTGTTTTGGTTTTTTGGGCGTTTTTGCTTGGTTGGTTGGTTTGCAGTTTTTTTGCACTAATTTAGTTGTTATTGTTTTCTCAAAAAAGAAAAAAAACAAACAAAAACACTGTTTTTCACAGCACTGCTGGACTGCTGCTCCTGGGACACACAAAGCCAGACTAATGGCTCAAACATAGCATCTAATTTTAGTTCAGCCATAGAATTGCAAGGACCTGAGTTATTAAATCGTGGAACAGGTGTCCTGAAAGAAATGGCAGGGTGTGAAAGCTTCAGCACTGTCACAGCCAAAGCAGCCAACTCAGGTTACTTGGTCTGATCTAGAAATCCAGCTTTGCCTTCCCTTTCTCCCACCAGCAGCAAAAGGATGGAGCAGAGCTGCCTGAAGTTCTCCTTTTCCATATCTCCAGTAATTGGCTTAGCTGGAGCTGGAAGTGCAACATTAGGCACTGTCACACAATTGATCCTGTAGGTTTCTCACTGTTATTTAATAAGATTTTTTTTTCCTTGGTGGAGATGAAGATTGAAGCCTGTTTGGTGCCAGCACACAGACACTGCCATGTAAACATCATAAATTAGAGTTCTTTCTTTGAGGAGTTGAAAGACGAGGGCTCAGGGGTGTTTGCACAGGTAATTATAGAAAAACAGGGATTTATTCAAACAAGGTCTTACAGGTAAATCCAAAGGTATATATCCATTTGCTTGATAAATGCATCCATCTTATGTGCCTCTTTTCCTGATGTGGGCTGAACAACTCTTGTGCCTGAGCACATCATCAGTAACCTTGAAAAGTCAATATTTGGAAAAAAAAAATTCTTGCACCAAAACTTCAAGCTGGAAATCTCAGCAGGGACACCTGCTAGCTGATGACTGGGCATGTTTGACATGTTGTTATTTAAATAGGATTAAGCATCCAGAGCAAATGATGGAAGGGGGAGAGGGGGGCATGTTTAAAAGTTCCCTT